>NC_051154.1:173598759-173678872 GCF_013339745.2 Dermacentor silvarum
AAAAAATTGATCGAACAATGGACATCGTAACTAAAGGCCGACGTTAAGGCGGCCACAAAGGAAATAGAGACAGATCTCCCCGTTCAAAGCATGGACAGCCGACTGGCTCACATGCTCGAAGCCAAACAATCGCTCACCAGAAGATGGAAAGAACAAAGACACAATCGAAGGCTGAGGAAAAGAATTTCTTCCCTCAACCGCCTGATTGAAAAATATTGCACGCAACTATCTAACCAGCAATGGAACGAAGTGTGCGACACCGCGGACGGCCGCATCAACAGCAGGATGACATGGCACCTGCTTAAACACCTTTTAGACAGAACCAGAACTAAAGTGGACCAAGGTCGCACGCTGAACAGGATCATGCACAAAGAACTCAAGAATACCACGGAAAATGACCTCATTGATCGTCTCGCCGACAAGTACCTCCCGCTGGCCAAAAATGCTAGAGGCACGACCGCCGAAGCATATCGCGGCAAGGCCAACCCAGAGCTAGATCGGGAGTTCTCAACCGAAGAGGTACGCATGGCGCTTCAGAACCTAAACAGCAAGTCAACGCCAGGGCCGGACGGCGTAACTAACAAGGCACTTAGAAACCTAGACAACACTTCCATCGAAACCCTCACTGAGGAAATCAACAAAATCTGGAGGAATGGAGCACTACCCGAAGACTGAAAAACGGCCCTCATCGTGCTCATCCTAAAGCCTGGCAAGGCGCCCAACATCAATAACCTCAGACAGATCTCGCTGACGTCTTGCGTCGGCAAGGTAGCCGAGCACGCGGTCCTAAACAGGCTCTCGACACATCTAGAAGAAAGAGATATCTACCCCGCAATAATGATCGGCTTTAGACCCGGGCTGTCCACCCAAGACGCCATGTAACTCCTCAAACATGAGATCATTGACGCAGCCACGAGAGACGCGAGAGTAATCCTAGGGCTAGATCTCGAAAAGGCCTTCGATAATTTATCACATGACTACATACTCGATACAATCTCTAACCTCGACCTAGGCACTAGACTCTACGCTTATACAAAATCGTTCTTGAGCGACAGAACGGCTACCCTCCGTCTAGGAGAAATCAAGTTCCATAAATACAAACTAGGCAGCAAGGGCACCCCGCAAGGCTCTGTCATCTCTCCGACGCTTTTTAACCTTGCGCTAGCCGGCCTAGGCAAGAGACTGGATCAAATCGAGAACATCAAATACACCATATATGCAGATGACGTAACGCTGTGGATCCCCGGAGGTAGCCTGGGATCAATTGAGAACGCTCTACAGCAAGCGATCGACACCATCGAGGAATACCTCGCTCCCACGGGTCTGCGATGTTCGCCCGTTAAGTCGGAGCTCCTCATCTATAAACCATCGAGAAGCGTTCCCAAGCCAAAGAGCGAAATCAGAGACACACACGTCATTACTCTCAGAACAAAAGGCAGAGGAACCATTCCGCACGTCAGCAAAATCAGAGTTCTCGGCATGCTCATTGAGAGCAACGGCTCTAACGCCGCGACAGTGGCGAACATCGCCACAAAGTCGGATAACGCCATGAATCTGATACGACGCGTAGCAAACAGACAACACGGCCTTAAGGAAGAAAATCTCCTCAAGCTCACAAACGCCTTCGCGCTATGCCACTTCACCTACGAGGCAGCCATGCACAGATGGAAGGTAGCGGAGAAGGACAAACTCAATGCACAACTGAGGAAGCTAGTCAAACTAGCACTGGGAATCCCCAAGAGCACCGGGACAGAGCTCCTGCTGCAACTGGGGGTACACAATACACTTGAAGAAATTGCCGAAGCTCAAGAACGGGCTCAATTGAAAAGACTCTCTGGAACCAAACCGGGTAGAGAAATCCTAGCCAAACTAGGTCATGACACAACAGCAATGGAGAATTTATATGAAAGTGTTCGCCCACTCCCGCGCAACATGAACCCTGCGCACCATCAACCCAGAAGGCTGGCACGTGGATTGTTCATCCTGCGCGAAATACGTGACAAGAAGATCCAAGCCTGTTTCGTAGACGCGGCACAGTACCTGTCCAGGCAGGCCTTTGTTGCCACCACGGTCAATAAGCAAGGTCAAGTCACAAACGCTCTCACAGTCAAGACCCACAAGTCCGAAATAGCCGAACAGGTCGCCATCACACTCGCACTCACAGACCCGACCACGTCTACAGTGATTCACGCTCGGCTGTCAAAGCCTTTCAGAAAGGCGCCGTTGCAAGACAAGCACTACATATAATCAATACATCCGCACCGCTGCAGCATCACACCATCTGCTGGTTCCCGGCACACCTCGGAGAGATCGAGGACGCCCCTCCCAATCTCAACGAGATGGCTCACAGGAGCGCACCAGACCTAACCCTCCGCGACGCCACCCATTCTGGTCGTGACCATCCCCGCGAGAATCGGGACCCTCCCTCCACATACAAGGAGGTCACAAAGCACTTTTATCTAGATCGCAGAATATACAGCACACCTCACAATAAGCTCACCAGGCCTCAAGCCATAACCTTCAGAATGCTTCAAACCAACACGTACCCCACGCAGAACAGACATCACTACATGCCTGAGCTATACACAACATCATATTGCGAAAATTGCCTTAGAACACTAGACGTACATCACTTGCTCTGGCCGTGTGGTCGGACCCACGCAAACAAGAATCAAGACTCCGCCAGGCTACAAGAAGCACTACACAGCACGGACTTGGCGGAACAGCTCTGGGCCTTCTAGTGAGCCCACGATGCGGCCAGGGAGCTAAAACTCCCGGTCCCAACGTGGGAGTAGCCCGCTCTATGGGGCCTTGCGCCCCGTAGCCCGCAGGACCTTACAATAAAGTTAACCCACCATCCCACCACCACAACAGATGTTTGGCCGAAAGGGCGGTCACCGAAATTAAAGATGTCACTGTACGATTTGAGCAGGAGACGTATGTCCTTGGCCCGAGCAGAGGTGAGGTCAGGTGCAGTCATTTTGGCAAAGTCATCCGTGAATGAACCAGAGCTGTGAGCAGTAATTGGGGCTAATAATCCACTCACTCTAGGCATCCAGACTCTCAATGTCAAATTCGGAAGTACTAGAAACGCTGGCCAAGAACATGCCGGCCGGAAGCACTTGAAGGCACAGGCTGAAATTGAGAAACAGGAGAACGACGTCGTTATTCATAACCGTGATCAGCGTATGCGGAACAGCAACGTTTCGGTTTAAAAGCACGTCGACGATGGGGCAAAGCACATATTTACCGTCAGGAACCTGTGGCTGTGCGGTCAAAGTGACTTAAGTGACTGCCTCGGATGACAGACGCACATCTTGAAGTAAGCACAGGTGCGGTGGAGCGGTGCTCGGATCATCAGTGAGTTGAGGCAGTTCCAACTGAAGGACGCCGGTTGCGCAGTCGATGAGAGCATTACGATTGGATAAAAAGTCCAACCCAAGGATAACGTCGTGCGGGCAGTTGTCGATCACAGCAAAGAGAACAGAAGTAGGGCGGCTGGCTATACTTAAACGCGCAGTACACATTCCAAGAACCAGCACATCACTGTCGGCCACACGAAGCACTTGTGCGGATGCTGGGGTAAGGACCTACTTTAAACGTCTACATAGGCTAGCACTCATCACAGGTACGTGGGCTCCAGTGTCGACGAGTGCTTGGACAGGTACACCGTCTACTTTAACGTCAATTACACATCTCTTTGTGGGCACAGACAGAGGATTTGCTGCAGTAGTAGTCAATGCAGCACCACCTCCGAGGGCTGCAGTTCTAAGTTTTCCAAAAGAACACGGCCGAAAGCCACAGGGGACGAAAGGCGACGTGGCAGCGTGTTTGTGGTGAACAAGACTGGTGTCCGCGCGGCGATGGTGAGCGACTGTACCACGTGTTCCTGGCAGAGTTGTCGGCACTGTTAGACTCGGCGGAGGGCGAAACATGGCGGGCATTTCAATCAAAACGGTTCAGGTTGGTCGGCGTGCGAAGTGTTGAGGGCCACGAGTTGCGACAGTATCGGGCGACATGACCAATGCAGCGACAGGTGAAACATATCGGCTGGTCGTCCGCAGTTCTCCACTCCGTTGGGTTGCGATAACGCGGAGAGAAGCATCGCGGTGGAGCAAACATAGTAGAAGGGCATTCGTTGACTCTGGGGTTGGCGACAGCACAGACAGAATGTAAACCAATGTTTTCAAGTTCCTGGCGAACGATAGCTTGTACGAGGGGAACTGAAAGAGGGGTAGAATCAGGGCTACGCGAACACAAAGCTGCAGGCGGCATCACTTCCAGTTTACGTTGAACGATTTGCACCACGTCCTCTGATGGCAACGCACGCTGCTGTGTGGGCTGATCTTCACACGTCGATGTTGCGGCAGTATTGGGAAGTCTGGCGAATGGTTGCAGGACGCGTCGGCTTTTGGCCTGCTCGAATTGTCGGCACTCTTTGATGATAGCATCAACTGTAGAACAGCTTTTGCACATGAGCAGATTAAAGGCGTCATCAGCAATTCCCTTCAGCATGTGTCCGACCTTCTCAGCTTCTGTCATGTCATGATCGGCTTTACGACAAAGTGCCAGCTCGTCCTGGATATATACGAGACATAGGACTCCGTGGGGGATTGGGCACGGGAGGCCACTTCCCGCTTTGCGACAATTTTACGGCCGGCTGGTTGGCCAAACAACTCTTTGCATTGGTGCCAGCTGGTTATCTCCTCTTCGTGGTTTTCTTAACACACCTTTGCCGTGCCTCTTAGGTACAACAACACGTTAGCTAGCATAAGCGTAGGGTCCCATCTGTTGACTCCACTCACGCGTTTGTACATTGCCAGCCACTCTTCAACGTCGGTGCCATCGATCCCACAGAAAGTTCCGGGATCCTTGGATTGCACAACCACAACCGATGGGGACAGCGACGTAGCTGGCGACGGTGACGTTGACATTAGAGACGGCAACGACGTTGATCCCGCGTGCTTACCGTCAGTCATGGTGGGGACGGTGATGCGACGTCCACTGCGGAGCACCGCTTCCAGTTGTGGTACCCAGTACCTCCCACCAATATGTTACGGGGATGTTGGGAGTATAGACAGAATGTATTTACAATATATATACAAGCAGAGTGAATGTGGTCAAGATAGCTGACCAGCAACAACACGCAGCAGCCGAGCGCCTCTCGATCTTCTTCTTTTCTCTTAGCTTATCCTTCCCTAACAATATTAATGATAATTTTTCTTAGGTGCAGCACACAAGCAGCAGCAAACATGGAACAGCACAAACGGAAAAGCAACACACTTTTTAGATCACAGTGACCTTATTTTGGCCAGTTTCACCTGTTTCAAGAACTTGTTTGAATAAACTTGCTCAAAGAAACTACCCATTTGATATTTCATAATCAGCAAATTTCCAAAGGCATGGTCAGAAAACAACAAGCAAACATTTTTAGCAAACAGAATTTATTTTTCGTAAAATTTCATGAAACATTCGTAAATTTTATTGGAAAATTGGGATATGAATTCCCCTATGTTGTGTACCAGGTCACTTAGTTGGTGCATTAGTAAAGTGCTGCAAAAGCACTGCACAGCTGTGACAATCTACATTTTAACAGAAAGCACAAGCCATCCATGGAAGGCCAAATCCACTGATAGAAGGACTGGCAGAAAATGTGTGGTGGTTGAGGTGGGACATGTTTCCTGTACCCAGCACACCTGCTTCCAATATATTGTCAAATCAAAATTCAACTTTTGCCATTACTAAAACAAGTTTCCATTTATATGCACTAAGATTTCACTATTGGTTTGGTTAACACACTAGTATGACTATGTGTGAGTTGAGAGCAGCCTGTCAGAATTTGTAACCAATTAATAAGACAAAGGAAAGACAAACCGACGAGTTACAATCCTTATGACACACTAACAAACAAAAGCTTACTAAACTGTCAATGTCAATGCACTAATTTATTTAAACTTTCATTCACAGCTCAATTCACAGAAGTCATTGTACTACATTTTAAAGCACACAAAAAAATTTGAGTTATCAAATTCATATTAGCTGACAGGACAAAACATACACAGCTCCTGCACAATGAAAGTAAATGCTATCACACGCATATAAGTATATATATTTATACATATTTATATATCTGAGCATGTGTATGCGTAACTGCTACTAGCTGCAGCAAATATGTTCTACCGAAGACTGACAAGCATAACAGAATCCGCTTACTGTAGGAAATAAACTACCATATATTTAAAACATTTTTAAATAGCACAAAACAAATCTCACTTTGAACATTAGTTCACAGTCCTGTCAGACAACACCTGCTGGCAACAACATTTAAGTGCAAATAAATGTCATAAAACCTCCGTCCTTGACGAATCCAAATGTCATACAGCATAACTTCCTGAATGCCAACCACAATTAGTAAGCATGAGGTTATCACCTGCCAGTTAAAATGTCGGCATTTACTGCCTTCATTTTTGCAAACAATGATTCACTTATGAACAATGAGTTTCAATGGATGGAAGTGTGCAGCTGTTCAGCAAAGAGGTGGTCTGACAACTGTTGTGAAGGTGATCATTATTAAATTTCTTATATTGCTTAATAATAAAAGAGCAGCTCACATTGTTCAGTCCACTCCTGGTGGGGCATTATAGTCATAAACACAAATGCAACAACAGTCCTCAGGAATTAGATGACTGCATAAGGCCTAGTCCAACTCTAGCGGGACACTGTGTCGCTGGTGGGCAAGCACTTTTGAGTTCTTCATTTTGGCCAGAGCATTGGTGAAGTCCTCCATGCAGATAGGCCGCAATGCATCATGAAATGTTTCATCATCGTCTGAACCTTCTTTTGCACCAGACTGACGTGCATCATGGAATGTTTCTTCATCATCAGACACTTCTTTGTGTACCCTGAGTTGGAGATAACAAAAATATTGTAAGGATTAGAAAAAAGCAAGCCTTAAGCCTGTCTTAAGGATCACTGCACAAGTAACACAACAATTTCAGAGGCCTGGTAGTAAGGATCACTGCACAAGTAACACAACAATTTCAGAGGCCTGGTAGCATGGCACTTTTAGTTCAAAGGTAATAAGGCACAGTACTGGCACAAAAATATGTTGCAAGACTACCTGGTATTGTGTAGGTAGTTCAGTAAGTGCAAATTATGAAACGGTACCTGGTATCTTCAAACAAGAAATGGCAACAGCTAGTTAAGTGATTGGCCATTAGTGCGCTGCAATCATAGTAAACAAGAATTTGGCGCCTCATCTGTTAGATGGCTTCACTTCTGCTAGACATACAAAGGAAATTAATAATCATGTACAGTTGAAAGTTGACATGACAAGCTTTACATAATTTGCTGATTTTAGTTTAACTGAAAGTAATATATTTCCTTCCACAATTTAGCAAAGCAGTGTTGTACTGCAGTTCTGATTTAACAAAATTTATGTGCATTGCATGCAAGTACCTGAAGCTTTTGTGACAAGCAAAAGAAAAAAAAGACATCACCTGACACAAAATTCATAATATGCACACGTCCTTTTATGATGTGAAGTGAAGGACATTTGTACTGCTGCATCATCTGTCATGTCAGTACAGTAACTACACTGGGCACGTTTCATTTGTGCTAGTGTGCTTTCAAATGCATCAGCAGCCAGTCCAAACAAGAAAACACCAACCAAAAGTGACTATGAGTGATTGGCGTCATTGTCTACATTGTAACGCTAACAAAGTTAAGACAATCTCAGTCTCATGGAATCAATATGCTGTTGTAAACAAAAAATTGTAGCTTGGCGTTGGAGGCTGTAAAGATGATGATACAAGTGTTCCCACGACGCTATTTTACAGCAGCTACCAGTAGTAGGCGCAGTCCAAAGCTTTGCTCGACACAATCTTGTTGGGAGCACATGCCAAAGCTTTTGATCCCGTAATTATTACTCAAGTTTCTCACAGGGTTGTACTCATAAATGACTCCTAAGAAGATACTACCCAACAAGACTGTTCTTGAAAACTGTTTTTCTATTAAAGGAACTTCTATTGCTAAACATATAAAAACCTCGACTGAACGAAATTTGCAAAATTAAACTGAGACATTTTTGACCTGTCATTTTTGTTACTTTAAATTAAGGCATAAGCACTCTATACCTTAGAAAAAATACAGGCAAGCATCATAGCATGCTAAATAATTTAATGTATTATTCATTTCCAAAACCAATTTCAGTTTCAGTACCAAGGAGGTGAACGCATCAAGATGTCATGATACACTAGTTAACGCTCCTGTGGCTGCCACATGCGAGCGCAGCCTCTTACATTTAAAGCATTTATTTAGCTTTCTTTAGTAACTAACCACGATTCTTCGTGGCTAACCGTTATCGTGGGCCGATCCCGAAGACAATGCAGTCAAAACCACACTGCATGGTACCGTACCACCATGTGGTGGTACTGGTGGCCACCAGTTCGCTACCGTGTACAGGTAAGGCATGATGGTAAGGGGAGTGCCACCCATAACACACAGTGCAAAAAAAAATTTAATTCTGGGGTTTTACGTGCCAAAATCATGATCTTATTACGAGGCACGCTGTGGTGGGGGGCTCCGTATTAATTTTAACCACCTAGGGTTCTTTAACGTCCACCCAATGCATGGCACACAGGCGTTTTTGCATTTCTCCCAACATACAGTACAACATACTGCCACAAATAAACACCTCTGAAAGCATGCTAAACGCATTCTTGCACAGCGACCAGGATACATTCTTCATATATATATTGAGCAATGTCAACATACCCAGCTTTACTGCAACATGCAGGGATGTTTCCAGGGGGAAAGGGGGGAGGTGCTTACAGTCCCCCCGCCCTCCCCTGCAATTTTGTCACCCTGTCATGCACGGTGACCAAGAGAACCATTTGTGCTGGAAACTATCCTAGGATTTTGTCCGAATGCCTTTTTCATGAGGCCAGAAACAGTTCGCCACCTCTATCCACAGCATGGCGGCAACATCAAGTTACTGACCCTATCCCACCGCACAAACTATTCAGAAACGTGTTGCCGCTCCCCAGCCAGAGTCCTCCTCGTGCCTGACCCACATGCTGCACCCGCCTGTGTGCTGACCTGGACACAAGCGTGGTCCTGCAGCCCTCTCTAACTCTCTACCCTCTCCATCCTCGCTTGCCTCTTCACTCTCTCAAGGCACTGTTGAGGTCACCAACTCTGGCAAGACATACACAGCGCCTCTTTTTCATCTCGCTGGTGTACAATGACGATGGTGTACAATGACGATAGTGCAGCCTCGGTGAACTCCCCATAGAGACAATGCATCAAAAAAACTGTCAGCCCTTCCACTGGGATGGAGATGGAAGACCAGCGAAGCTGTACTATGGTGGGAATTATGTATTTCCAATTATGACCATGTGTGATGGTGTAATTGGTTATTTGAGCTATTAAAGAATGATTAAAGAATGAGAATGCTATTAAAGAATGAGAAATATATATATATGATCCGGTGGTTTTCATTTATTTAGTGACCACAGGGACCATGGCCTTATGGTCGCTACGGTACACCGCCATAGGATGTATGGCAAAGGTTGGCACGTTCTTCATAAACACGTCACCAACGCCGCGCGCGTTCGATGCGAACGTGCACAAAACGCTGGCGTGAGCAAGCGCACCAGCAGCAGCGAACGAAGGTTCATACGGTCTAAACAAAAACAAAACCAAGGAAAAAAATCGATGCTATGCGAAGAAGATTGCAGAGGAGCCGACCAAGTTAACGGAACAACCATGAGAGCACCAAGATGTAGGGGGCTGTTTCATGAGCTACATAACACAGAAGTCATGACCTATTATTTATGTCCGAACCCATTTCAGTGGTTTTTGATTCCTAATCTTTTTTCGCTGAGTCATTGCCATTTTTGCTGTCATGCTCATGACTATGACTTTTACCACCATCCTTTTGTGTTTCCTTCACTTATTATCCCACGTCCGAACCCATTCCAGTTACATACCAAGTGAACAAAACGACCATGAGAGCACCAAGACAAAGGCGGCAGTTTCATGACCTACATGACGCACACGTCATGATATTCATGGCATGACCTATCATTTATGTTCGTCATACACTCTTGTCATACTATGCCAATTTTAGTACCTACCAAGTTAACGAAAGGACCATGAGAGCACCAAGATGTAGGCGGCTGTTTCATGACCTACATATTAATGTCATGACCTATCAGTTATGTTCGTCATACACTCTTGTCATACTATGCCAATTTTGGTACACACCAAGTTAACGAAACGATCATGAGAGCACCAAGATGTAGGCGGCTGTTTCATAACCTACATGACGCACGTCACGATATTCATGTCATGCTCTATCATTTATGTTCGTCATACACTCTTGTCATACTATGCCAATTTTGGTACACACCAAGTTAACAAAACGACCATGAGAGCACCAAGATGTAGGCGGCTGTTTCATGACCTACATGACACACGTCATAATTATGTCATGACCTATCATTTATGTTCGTCATACACTCTTGTCGTACTATGCCAATTTCGGCACCTACCAGGTTAACGAAACAACCATGAGAGCACCAAGACAGAGGCAGCTAGATAGATATAGATGGATAGATGCTGTCAAAGTGGCAAATGTCATATATCGTTATATCGAGGTTTAACCATAGTGACATTTCACTTTGCGATTACAGTGCGCAGCTATTTGATCAAAGGTAATGGAGGCAGTTGATGCAGTAACAAAAACAGAAGCAATTCAGGTAACTTACCCTCCCTGATGCTTTTCAATTCGCAGGAGATCTCGAACCCGGTAAAGAGCAGCATTGCGACACAACTCCCTCAAGTCGCTACCCGAGAAGCCCTCAGTGAGGCGTGCAATCTTCGTAATGTTCACATCCTTGCTCACCTGGAAAGGCAAAGCAACAATTTGAAATTGTTCTTGCTGAGGAGACCATCAATCTGGGAAACGGTTACAGGAGTATGAGAAAATTTTCTGCCTGTGTGACAAGACATTTACAGTTCACACAGAGAGAGTGTAACTTCGTAAACCTAGTTAAAAAAAATACAGGAACTAATATCTGCAACAGCTGACCACTATCTTCAGCACATTTATGCATGAAATTTTAACTACAACAGACTTCCGCTATTTCAACTCCGGTTAATTTGATCTCAACCAAAGGCCCCAGCCGGCACCCATGCATTTTTACTAGCCCAAACGTTCATTATTTAAATCCTGAAATTGGCCTTAGTCGGATGATTCTAACTCATCACATGTTCTTCGCTGGTCAGCACGCATGTGCCTGACCGCAACGGTGACCCCAGTGGTTACTCCAATAGTGGCATCATCTGTCTTTTTGGCATTTAGGGTACAGTGAATGCGTCGAGCACATCATCTCCCATTGAAAATGTCCATTTTCGGTGTGCCCCAGCAAGGTTCTGAAGCAAAAAGGGTAGCTCACAATGAACTATTACAGTATTTGCCTGACAAGTCTTTTTTTTTCCCCCAACAAAATTCGTCGAAACGTTGCTCATGGAGTGCAATCTGATAGAAAACCAAAGCTGCGTTCACGCCATTTGCAACAGCATACTGTCAGAGCCAACCTTGCCACTGTCATCGCCATCACAAGCAGGCAACCATGGATGGCGCCAGAACTCGCATAGCATGACGACGACGATATGCCACTTTCAGTCTGATTGTGAAAGCACATTCGAATGGTAAGTTTACATGTCAAGCTAGTGGCAACAAGTCGCATCACATGTTCTTGGTGTTTTAAGAACTGCATGTGTTACAGGACTACCTAGCAAAGTGGTTATTCTAGGCATAGGCCACCATCCCATTTGAGATTGTTGCGGAGTTGCTTGATAAATGCAGAATACCAAACGTGCCATGGACTTTACGAAGGATGACATGTGGTTCTTCACAGAGAATAATAAAGTGCTGCACTGAGATAGATGACAACGGACATTAAGTAAATAAATTACCACTCTGTAAAGACGAAATTCGCTGGTTTCGTTGTGTTCTTATTGCGAGAAACGGAGGCATGCTACATTTTTCTTCAATCTTGCTAATAAATCGGATGTGTGTTCAATTTTTACTTTGTTGAGGAGCTCTAATGTCATTTGTTTATTAGTTTTCTACTTTGAACCCATAAAAAGTGGGTGCACATTCGATTTGGGGCAAATACTGCCAAATGAATCAGTGGTGTGTGTGTGCATTTTTTTCACCTCTTGTTTATTTCAACCCGCTGGATGATTCAACTAATTTCGTCAGTCCTGTCAGGGTCGAACGAATGAAAGTCGACTGTATAAGCAAATTACCGCATCTACTTAATTGTAATGCACACTTTCTATGCAAAAATTTTTATAAAATGTTACATGTGGATTAGAATGAAGTACAAAACCAAAATTGCAATATTGACTACCTATCGTCATTTGCATGAGAAATTGCTGTAATCCAATCCAAAAGATATATCACTGCAGCTGTAGGAGCTGCAGAATGAATGGTACCAAAGACTAGATGCTTTAGGCTGTTCATAGTGATAAGGAGGCCTCAAAGTTGCCCGCGGTCCACTGTGGCTCGTATGCAATAAATTTCCTTTTCCAAGTAAGAACAAATCGCGATTACTCTCTCTCACCATGAAAATCAAGTGTGCATTACAATCAAAGTAGACAAAGAATCAAGTAAATACAATGTTAAACAATTAGTGTCCTATTCTGAAATTACACTGCTCTTGAAACTTTTCTCCTAAAACTATAAATGGGCGATTCCATGAGAGATCGAAAATGCATGTCCGCATGATATTTTTATTTTGCCTGTATTTTTTAATACGAAGGGATATTCAAAATGCACGGAAATGAAAATTTTATTCCTAAGAAGCATTCCCAGCATGGCAAAAAAATATATATTTGAAGGTAGCAAGCGCGGGCGCCTATTTTCCGACTTCACGGTCGAATTCAATGCAAAGTAAAAAAAGTTGTTGAAAACCTTTTCTGCTCATTTTAGGGTGCTTAAATTTAAATAATTTCCATGCGTTGTTATGCTGTTCACAAAAGAAAAAAATATATATACATTAAATAATTCCAAACACGGCCCAAATGAGAAGTTTTGCAACTTTGATGCGTGCATTTGCACGTTTTCTATTTCACACAGAAACTTGAAAAGAGTGCCAAATAAAGAATATTGCCTTTGCAACATTCTTGTATAAGGTTGGGTTCCTACAAAAAATATATAAGAAAAAAAAAAGTTAAATAAGCAAGTTTTCTCAAAAAAGCTCATTTTTAAAAATAAAATAAAAAAAAAACCCTTTGAATGAGTCAAGCCGCACCTGTACTTGTTTGAAAAGCTGAAAGCCAGCACGCTCAACATCAGCCACTTTCGGCCTGTTATATTTTACGAATAAAGCAAATGAGGAAACATAATATCGCACCCATGTTTTGCAAACTCCCATTCAAATTTTTTTTCTTTCTTTATAACTGGGACCAGAGTTTTATTTTGTTTTGAAAATGAGGTTTCTTAAAAAAACTTGTTTATTTAACTATTTCCTTCCATGTTGTATTTTTTGTAGGAACCCAATCTTTTGCAGGAATTCTGCAAAGGTAACATCCTATATTAGACACTCTTTTCAGTTTGTGCGAAAAATAAAATACACAAACGCGCATAAAACTTGCAAAACTTTTCTGATGTGGGCCCGGAATTTTTTTTTTTTTTTTTTTTCAGTGCTGGGAATGCTTTTTGAGAATAACATTTTCAGTTCCGTGCAGTTTGAATATCCCACAGAACATATAAAAAAGAAAACAGACAAAATAAGAATATCAAGCGGACATGCAAGTAAGTATAGGCTCACTGGTTTGCGATTTCATCATGCCATTATGATACTGAAGAGAAAAAAAAAAAAAGCCGCGGACATGACTCGCAGTGCATTTTTTTATGCGCCTCGATTTTTCATAAACCAAGAAAAGTGAAATACAGAATCGTTTAACAGCAGTCTGGTGTTACTTTTTAATTGAAACAAATATCTATAACATAAGCAGGCTGCTGGAAAGTACACCTTCAACTTTGACAGTCTTAAAACCATACGAATGAAAGCATGTAATGTTATCTATCATATTCCACACAAATACAGTACAACCTCAACAAGTCTAATGAAAGAGGACTCCGAAAGAGGATTCGAATAGTAATAGTTAGGCTAAGGAACATGCAGTGAGACTACGAGGAGCTAAAACTACCCAACTTACCAGGAAATTAACCTTAACTTCATAAGTGTTTCGGACGACCTGGTTAATTTTGCTTTAGACCGAGCTGAACGGCAATAATCCCATATTCAAGGTGATTTGGACGAACTCAGCACGTCTACTTAGTTTTTCTTCTTCTATATAGACAACTGCAGTGCCAGCATTTTAAATACAGTCTATGCTCGTTACAACAGACCCGCATACAACAGACTTTCGGATATAATAGACCATATTACAACCTTAGTTTGCTCTACCTGTTTTATTAATGCAACGAAGTTCACTTTTAACGAACCGCGCTACAACAGACTATTGGCTACAATGGACGAAATTAAATGAGCGGCAATTCTTTTCAAAATTCGACGTATAAAGCGTACTTTTGTCATGTTGACACGGGCTGACACCAGACTGGCGTGGGTCATCCAACAATCGCAGCCTAAATCTTGTGTGCGCGTGAGAGAGAGGAAGGAAGGCGGGGTGAAAGCATGCTGTCTCTTTCGCACGCGAGGCATGAGGGGGGGGTTCTACTCCAGCGGCTGCTGCTTACACGGCGCGCGGGCACCGTATCTTGAAAGGACAAAGAGCACTCAGTGCTGGTAGCTTCGTATATGCTGTTCTTTCGACATTTAGTTCGCGTTGAAGCGAGAGACAGCATGAAGGTCAATTTACTTGCTGCTGCTGCCACGCTTCCCGACTGAAGCGTTTTGACAGCGAGTTTCCGTGGTCATCAAGCAAGATGTATTTATGTTTACCTGTGTGCACGTGACACTGTACTTGCTAATTTAGTTAGTAAGCGAATGTTTACAACTTTATACGGCTGATAAAACTACTATCCATACATCATATAGCTGTCTACTAATTTGCTATCACTATCGATGCGTCGCCTTTCAGGCGAAACTGCGATTTTTTTTTTTGTTTCACTTTGGACGTTCATCAGTCACACTTTGCAGTAACATTAGACATCGTGACCAAAGTTTCACAAGTGAGGTTTTTTGGATATCACGGACTCGGATAAAACGGACCCTTTTTGTCAGATTATGAGGGTCCATTGTAATGAAAGTCGACTGTATACGGTTATTTCGCTCTTTGTTGTTCATAGATGTCAGCACATTTTTTCAGCACCTCGAAAGACAGATTTATTTAGTCCGTCTTCTACAACATAGATCGCAGCCATTTTGTGAGCTCCTGGAGGGGTGCATTTACTGCGTCTTTCTGTGATAGATGGCAGCACTTTGTCAGTGCTCAAAGACCGCATGTTTGGAATCGTGTGCTTTTTGTGCCTTTTAGCAGATTTAGAATGATGGTGTCTGCCACTGACAGCTCACTTTCGAGTCGCGTAGGAGAAATACGAGCCACTGCTTGACTATAAAGGTGAAAGTGAGAGTGAAAGCAATGCACTAGTTTCGTTCTTCGAGTGAAGAGGATGATGATAGTCTTTTCATCGCTTCTAGGGCCTGATGCAAGCCCCTTCCATGCTTTATGAAGTTCCACACAATACATGGCCTGCCTTATAAGTGCAAGAATGCACGAAAAACTTTCTTCGGTGAAGAACCTTACTTCTGAGGATAGTTCATTTTGAAACATGGTAAAATAAAGCATTTTTCTTTGTTTCCAACTGTACCGTTTGTGGCAATGACAAATGCATATGTATTGCACGGTGAAGAAGTAAAATGAGGTTTTCACACTTAAAACATTAAGCAAATTGGTTGAAAAAGCTTTAGAAGGGTTTTTGATGAAGTGAAGTTTGAAATTAATCTATAAAAAAACAAAAGCAAAATAAGGTCACTCTGGTCAAAATAAAATAAAACACTTAAGGGGTTACAGGGCTCATCGTGAAGGAAATCAGTTCATGTTACATCACTTTCACACCAACCAAGTTAAGTTAAAATTTAATTAAATATTGGTGTTTAACGTGCAAAACCCCAATCTGGCCATAAGGCAACCAAGTTATTAGTGAGAGCTGCCACCTACTGAGTCTCATCACTGTTACAACACTAGACGTAAAGAGTAGGACTTGATCACAACGAAACACGTAAGTACCAACAGCCAGTTTTCAAACTCCGCCTAGGGATGAAAACATGACTCTTTTGCGTTGCCTGCCACACACCTGCCAGGTACCATCGCATGTTGCCACGTGGCAAACAACAAAATCATAATTTGCACAGCCTCCAATCCCAGCATCCGCCATACTTTGGCATGCTTGCCAGCGTGTAGCAAAAACTGAAGAGTTGTCATCTGTAGCTTTGTGTCCAATATATTGGGACCATGCACACCACTTTGGATGCCATGTTCTGCGTGACCATTGTCCAGTTTCTGCTGCTTGGCAGCATGCTATGGAGTTCATCTAGTTGGTGTGTGAGGCAACAGAACGACAATGCACTTGGCATGAAAGTTTTGACAAATTGCATAGTAATCTAGAAGCATTAGTGTTACAAAACATTTTCGAGAAGAAAAAAAGGACATTTGTTTCCCCTTAATTACCACAATTATGAATATAGAATATGCACAGCTTACCGACCTTGTTAATAGGCAACGACACAGGAACTAGACCACTACTCGCAAGACTTCACACTATCTAATCGGTAACATGACAGTCCACTACTCGCAATACTTCACACTATCTAATCGGTAACATGACTGTCAATCTTAAGCATCAAATGTGCTTTAAAAGTAAGCTTTAACACCTCACCATTGGTGAGATAGCCCTGTCTAGAACTTTCTGATAACACATGTCAAAGAAAAGCAGCACTAATCACAGATGTGGTAAACAATGCCACGGACGAGCCCAACCTAATCCAGACTGATTTGAAGACATGCAATATAATAAATAAAGTTTGTTCTGGACCCTTTATTTTCAACCAGAAATGTGGACGAGTTGAGCTGACCCACAGTAGGGATTAAAATAACTTACCCCTTCTGTCTCTAACACTAGCTTGATAATTCCAGCCCTCTGCTGCTGGTTCTGGAAAAAAACACAAAAAATGCTCAACATTAACACTTTGCTATACGACTATACATATGTCCCCTTAAAAACAAACATGCAATTAATCTTTGACGGAATCCTACAGCCTCACGAGCATTTACACAGAACCCATGTCGAATGTTACTAGATTCCCAGACCGTAACAACACGGTATCCTGCAGGGAAACAAAACTGAAACTGGCTGTAGAAAAGCCATTATATTCAATTATTTACGCCGCTCTGAGGCTTCTCACTACTTTCTCCAGGATTTAGTGGTCTAGGACATGCATTTATCTAACAAAAGGAAAAAGTTAATACAGTCGACTCTCATTACAATGAACGTAATAATCCGACAAAAAATGTCCATTTTATCCGAAGTCCGTAATATCCGAAATGACTCACTTCCGAAACTTTGGTCGCGATGTCTAACGACAGCCCCCATCAAAATGTGGCTGCCATGGCTGGGATTCTATCCCGCGACCTCGTACTTAGCATCCCAACACCATAGCCACTAAGCAACCACGGCGGGTGATGCAAACAGCTAGAAAACGTCGCAGTTTCACCCGAAAGGCAAAGCATCGATTGCTATACCAAATTAGTAGACAGCTATAGGAAGTAAGGATAGTAGTTTTATCGGCCATATAAAGTTGTAAACATTTGCTTAGTAACCAAATTAACAAGCACGGTGTCATGCCCGCGCAAGTAAATATGAACACATTTCACTCGATGACAGCAGAAAGTCGCTGTCAAAACGCTGGAATGAGGCAGCATGGCAGCAGCATCGAGCGAATTGACCTTCGTGCTGTCTCTCACTTCAACGCGAACTAAATGTCAAAAGCACAGCACATACAAAACTACCGGCACTGGGCGCACTTTGTCCACATGGCAGATCGCTTTCAAGATATGGCGCCCGTGCCGTAAGCAGGAGCCGCCGGAGTAGCATCCCCCTCTCCCTCGCCTCCTCTTCCTCATGCCTTGCGTGCGAAAGAAGACGGCACGCTTCCGCCCCGCCTTCCTCCCTCGTACGCATGAGATCTAGCCACGATGCGATCATAAGTCTGCTGTCAACGCGTCGACACGGCGAAAGTATGTTTCATATGCCCGATCTTGAAAAAAATTCCCGCTAATTTCGTCCGTTGTAGCGTGGTCTGTTAAAATTGAACTTCGTTGCATTAAGAAAACTAGTAAAGCAAACTAAGGTTCAAATATGGTCCGTTATATCTGAAAGTCTGCTGTATGCGGGTCCGTTGCAAAGAGCGTAGACTGTAGTAGGAAACATGTCAGTACAAGGGGTTAAATGGCCAAAAAACACAGAATTTCATTGTGTTGAAAAGAGAAAACACGATAAACCACAACCTAAAAAATAATAATAATAACAAAAAACGAAAGATTTTGCCTCAAAATATGCTCCGAAGACAAAGAACCCTACTTATAAATTTTCAACAGACAGAACGAATGGGCACCTGAAGAGAACATTTTTTGCTATAACTATAGTACTCAAATGTGCCAGAAAGAGAATGTATCGACATGTCCTAAGTGCCAAAATTGGTAATATGTATAGTAGACAAAGCAACAAAGTTTGTAGAATGTGTTATTGCCCAAGATAACAAGGCAACCTGTTAACAAATTCGCCTGTTGCAATATATCAATTTCACATTGGGTTTCAGTACACTGCCGCTGCTGCCAAGGACGCAGGTAGAGGTAGTCCTTAGTAGGGTGATGGTAACTGTTGTTGAAAGTGCATAGTTCAAGGGAGATTAAGATGAGAAGACTAAACAGATAGTAGTAGGGTTGAGGAGACACTCCTGTATGAATGCTTCTCCTCCCATAATAATTAATTCTCTAAATTCATAATGCAGCGAGCCACCGGCCTTCCGATCAAGGTCGTTTTCAGCGCAAGTGCAGTGGAATGTCACCAAGAACTATAGCTATCATGGCGCCCGCAGGTCAGATGCACATGTGCTCCGAGCATGGCAAGATTGGTTTACTGATAAAATTAATCTAAAGAAACCCAAGGGTGGGATGGTGTCCCGAGCCAAACTGCTCACTTTATGTATTCGATCAATGTCAAGTAAAGCTCTGTTTTCTTTGCAACTCACAGGCAAACCAACATGAAACATAGCTGGCATGCGACGTAGGATCGCCTTGTCAACATCATGAGGACGGTTAGTGGCACCCATTACCACCACCTGGCAGTCAGGGTCCGTGATGAGGCCGTCCCAGAGACACATGAACTGTGCCTTCATCATAGCTGTTGCCTCATGGTCTTGACTATCACGGGACCGCAGGAACGAGTCAATTTCATCAATAAATACGATGCAAGGTTGGATCTTCACTGCCTGCACGGAAAAAGCATCTTTGTTATTGTGGTGCCACTCTCTGTCACTTGTAAATATTGTATATAAACCATTTTTGACATCTCCCCCATAACAATATATATATTTAAATATTGCTATGTAGCACTAGGTGATGAAATTATTGGCCACCAGACTGAAAACGACGAGGAGCCTTTGTTCCCTGTGTGCTGGCCTCCACCTCGTGCAAAAGCTTCCTGTCTACTGGACTTCCGTGTAATATCTATGGTGGAGATATAACATGGTACAGCAGACTTACATTAATTCGACACCAGTTAATTTGATCTTAAGCGAAGGTCCCAGCCGGCCACCCATGCATTTCTATAGGCCCAAATTTTCATTATTTTGATCCTAAAATTAGCCTTCGCCAGATAATTAGAACTTGGCCAGTAAGCATGCACACACCTGACCCCTATGGTGACCCCAATAGTGACCCCTTTAGTGGCAGTGTCCCTCTTGGCGGAGCTTAGGGGATAGTGAATGCGTTTAACACCATGTCATCACCCGTCAAAAACACCTATTTTCGACCAGCCCTAGGAAGATTTACAAGCAATAACCATAGCTCACAATGTCCGATTACGGTGTTTATCTGATTCTAACGGTGCACCTTACTTGTTTCTAGAAAATTGGCATATTTGCTCAACAAAAAGCAGTCTTGCTAATTGGAACACAGCTGCCTCTCTCTTGGTACAGGACATCTGGTGAATGGAGGCCTAAACTATCACCAACATTATGAGTAAAGATTGCAACCACCACCCCCTCCCGCCATTTTTTGCCTTTTGTTCTTGCTGTGCATTCAAAGGTAAACATTCAGCAGATATTTCATTTAATTATGAGCATGAGACAGAAGTTCTACAATACTACTGCTGCTGCAAAGGATACCAATTATGACAGTGATAGTCCTTAGCACACTGTATGGAATGAGCAATGAGTATGTAAAGGAGGTCACAAACACAACCTGAGTTTGTGTCCTTCATGTGTGTAATTTCAGTGTTTGAACTGCAGAATGTCAGACCAACTAGCCCAAAAATGATGTTTTCAGTAGCCAAGCTGTGCCCTAGCAATGACCGATATGCAATATGCCAATGCTCGTGATTTCATATACAAATAGAAACTCACCAATGTAAAGACAGCGCTGGCAAGCTTTTGAGATTCTCCGTACCATTTGTCGGTAAGCGCTGCAACCTCCAAATTGATGAAGCGGGCTCCTGTCAAACATAAAAGCAACATTTCATGGCAATGAATGATTCCAAAATGACATATACAATATCCACAACAAAGTGCCATTACTTGGTGAACCTTCATGATGCATAGAAAGTGTGATGCTAACTCTGCTAGCCAATGGGAAGACCAACTGCAGTTCAGTAAAATGCCAATGGCTTCAATGAGCAATCTTGCATTTTATTACAATAGTACCAGCCACTACATCGGACCCAGCATGGAGAAAAATTTGGCGCAAATTCACATGGAAGGATACGCGAATTCTATCAACATAGCAAGAAAAGGAAAATCAGAACACGTTAAATTCCACCGAGGCTGTCGGACCATCCTGCCCTCAACATAGTGGTTTTTCCTGCTTATACCTGACAATGTGTTGCCTTTATAAGGTTGTTTGAGCCATGCCCATGCTGCACAATTTTTTGTATGTCAATCATGATTCACGGCACAATCACAAACCCCCACCTTCAACAGTTCAACAGTAGACTGCTTCAACAGTTCTTCACATGCCACTGTGACACTGTGTGAAATTACTTCTGTAATCATAAACTTAAACAAACTGACAAACCCAAAACATTATTGATGGTCAAAATGCCTAGTTTTCTCACGGGCCCTGGCACAGCACAGCAGGCTGTGCAGCACTTTGACTATGTGAGAACAGGTCACATTTAAATCACAAACAGGCTACTACATGAAACTCCGTAATATTTGACGAGTACGAAAGTTCAGCATTGTAGGCAAGATATAGCCTTTATGTGTGCCCACATTTTTCTATTGCACTTGAAGAAAGTTCTCCTTCTCACTGCTTTTTGTATGCACGTGTAGGCATACAAGTGAACATACTTGCATGTTTGTCATATTAAGATTTATATCTGTAGCGTGAATGACTGCCTACTTGTGTACCCCAACATATCAAGTCTGTGAACACTACCATCATTACCAAAAACCTGTTGCCAGTCGATACCAGATTAAGCCTATGAGAGCTAAAAGTGTGATGTGGAGTTTAAAAGAGACCAAATATGCCACACAAGCAAATGCAAACTCTGATTACTTCTGATGTTCTGAAATACATGCTGTTCTTTATTACCTCAAAAGCTCCATGACAGGACCTAACATGAGGAGGCGTGGGCGTGCACTTGTGATATTTTGACGACTTGCTTGATGATGACCTTGAATCAATCAGCATAATTAAATTAAATTATGGGGTTTTTACGTGCCAAAACCAGTTCTGATTATGAGGCACGCTGTAGTGGGGGACTCCGGAAATTTGGACCACCTGGGGTTCTTTAACGTGCGAATCAATCAGCATAGCTTCGGAAGGAAATTTATTTAGTGGTGTAACAAAAAAACGATAAAAGGTGCACCGAAGCTTATACACAAGTTGGATGAACTGCTTTCAGATCACTTATGTGCAGCAAGAGTTGATAGACAATGACTCCGCTTTCCATTTCTTCTTTTTTTCTCTCTTTAAGCCCGTTGCAAATAGTATATATTTGTGCAGGCATCAATAAAAATGTTATTGGCAGTCAGCGCTCGTCCCGTGTTCTCCCTTGTGTGTTTTTTTGGCACTGTTTTAAAATGAATGATCCATACCAACTAGCTCACATCCAAACCCTCCTGAGTCACATCTACGAGAACATTTTGGGTGAAAGCAAATTCAGTGAATCGAAGGCATGCGACGATTTCTGTCACATGCAACAGAAATTGCAGTCGTAGGTGCTCTACTCGCGATATATGAAAATGCCACAGTTGTAGCAGGGCATGCTTTTACGAACGGAGCAATTAAAAGATATGCAACTACGGTTAAATGCCGTGCCGACGGAATATGACATGACAGAAAAAATAGCGTAGCTTGCACTGGAGGCACAATGCTAAAGAGACAGCGGAGTTGATGGGCACGTAGCTAGTCCTGGCTTTTGAGCTAGGCTAAGCACTACCAAGTCATCCCCAGTATTTTCCAGAATTTATGGCGAAGCGCGGCCTCGTCTTCGGGAATACGAACTATCTTTGGGCGTCCCATGGGTTCTACTGATTGAGCGCCGCCGCGCACACGCTTACGTAGCTGTTGCCTCAAGGTCAGCGCATGCGCAGATCCAATAGTTAACACGGCGCAAGCGCAGATCTCGGCGTGGCAGCAGAAATTGGTTACGTGCAGTGTCTCCGAGCTGCTGCCGACAATGCCCGCATTTCCCTGGCGCGTTCGCTGTCTGGGCATGCGCAGCACACAGGCGGTAGGTTGCGCCAGGTGTTCTAGCAGCTGCGGCGTCGCTGGTTGCCATGGCTACGACGCGGCTGGCTTTCTGTGAAACACCATACTATTTACGGCTAGCTTAAACAGCTTCGCTGTTAATAGTATATGACGTTTCAACGCTGCACTATATACGCCACAATTTAGTTGCAGTCTCTTCGTGTCGGCTTTCATGCATATTTTTCCCGGTGATTTAAAGGGGCCCTGAACCACTTTTTATCTAAGTCGAGAAATGTATTTGAAGTCAAATATATGTATTTGAAAAATACAAAATGTATTTGAAGTCAAATACTTTGCCGCAAAAAGTTCTTCAATACGTTAAGCAGAAGCGGAGTTATTCACAATCAAACATACCGTTTCGCGGTGCTTCCGCTCCTTCAATAATTTGCACTGAGAAGGCTACGGTGGAGTGGGGTGTGCCCATAATGCTCTGCCTACTAAACGTCACCGTGGCGTGCAGTTCAAGTTTGATTTTGGATGTTCATGTAGACACCACTATTTCCGATCTAGGCACCTCCGAGGTGCCAAACGTGGTTGTCCTCAGCGAGCTGCAGTGCGTGCAGCCAATGGACTCGCCGCAACGTCATGAAAGGGATAAAAGACAATGCGTTCAACATACTACTTGTCAAAAATCCTAAGTCCATGACAGACATTGTCACGCTATGCCAAAGCTACGAGGAGCTACGCAGGCAGCGCTTGTTGACACATCTCCCTCCATCGCGCAATGAACACATTGCTAGTTTGGCCACCATCTCTGGCCTGTCAGCACTGCTTACAGAAATGAAAGCGTTCATTCGGGAGGAAGTTGCACGCCAGCTCTCCTTGATAACCTTCGCTCAGCCGCCGCATGTGTAACAGCCTCCAACGAATGTTATGTCCATGCTCCATCGCGTGATCAAGCAGGAAATCGCCGTGGTCTTGCCAGACCAGCATCAACATCTTCCTGAAGCCGCATCACTAAACTACGCCGATGTCACTGCGACACCCCTAACGGGTCTTGATGGCTGCACCACTCAGCTACGGTGAAGTCGTCACGAGAACTCACTCTCTCCAATCAGCCGGCTGAAGTGAATGGACGTAAGCAACAACATATTCTTGGTAGCCGGGCTTTCGCTGGGCGAGCCCAGCGCCAAGACCAACGCCGCTAGCATCCGTATGGATTTCTGTGGGAGCAGTGGGATTGAAATGGCGCAGTATCGGTGGTGTTGTAAGCAGGTGACGTAGCGTCACGAAGGCCTCGTCGCAAGCCAAGGACCACGCAGAAAGCTTGGGGTTTCCCCGAAGAAGCTCTGTCAGCGGTGCCATAATCGAAGCGAAACTTCGAATGAAGCGGCGGAAGTACAAGCAGAGGGCAATGAAACTACGCAAGTCTTTTAGAGACGTTAGCCTTAGGAATTCTTTAACAGCACGGAGCTTTGCGGCATCATGGAGAAAGCCATCCTTCGACACGACATGACCAAAGTGACATTTTTTCAGGTTGAGTTGGAGGCCGGCGTCACTGAGACAGCGTAAAACCTGCTCCAAGCGATGAAGGTGAGTAGGGAAATCTGGTGCAAACACTACTACATCATCCAAATACCACAAGCACGTGTTCCATTTGAGGCCTCGCAGAATAGTATCCATCATCTGCTCAAAAGTCGTGGGTGCATTGCAAAGGCCGAATGGCATCACATGAAATTTGTATAAGCCATCTGGTGTGATGAAAGCAGTTTTAGGCTTATCGTCTGCAGCCATAGGCACTCGCCAATAACCAGAGCGTAGATCGAGGGAGGAAAAGAACTCTCTCCCGTCACCAAAGTGTCATTGATTGCTCCCGTGCAGAAGTCGCCTTCTCTTCGCTTAGCAATGCCATATCTGACGACGTTTCGCTTTCTTGCACCAAGTTGTTCCTGCCATCATGACCTCCGCAAGTGCCACGAGCTTACCACCACCTGCTCCCCAGTCCTCCGCATGCCCCGGCACACTCCGTCAGTGGGACCCTCCCATCTTTAGCAGCTCTGACGACCACGACGTTGATGACTGGCTATCATCATACGAATGCGTCAGTCTTAACAACAAATGGGATGACATCACGAAATTGACCACCATCTCTTTTTACCTCACCGGAATTGCCCACTTGTGGTTTCGGAACCACGAAAGCGAAGTCCCAAGCTGGACTGTGTTCAAGACAAAGTTCAGTGAGGTCTTCGGCCGCCCTCCTGTTCAAAAGCTTCGTGCCGAACAGCGTCTGCAGTTGCACTCTCAGCAGCCTGGTGAGACCTTTACCAGCTACATCGAAGATGTCATCGATCTCTGCAAACGCGTCGATGCATCCATGACTGAGGGCAATAAAATCAAACATATACTGAAGGGCATCGACGAGGACCATTTCAGATGCTGATTTCAAAGAGCCCCTCTACTGTTGCCCAAGTTATTGAACTATGACGAGCTCCGCCGTCAATGCCTCTTCACCCGCCGTCCTGTTCCCCATCAGGAATCGTTGTCTGGCTTGACCTCTCCTTTTCAAGATTCCACCCTACTCTCGCAGATCAAGGCTTTCGTCCGGGAAGAAGTTGCTTGCCAGCTCTTCCTTATCTCCAACCCGCCGGAGTCAAGTTCGTCCCTTAGTCCGACCCTACGACACATTATAGAAGAACAAGTGTCCGAGGTCCTTCCTCTGGAGCGGGCGCCTCAACTCACCACCCCATTGACTTACGCCGACAGGAAGACACAACTGCCTAGGCTTAGCCAGGCACACCAGGAACAGCGTCGAATCCGAGCCCCACTTAGTAGCGCTGGCGATCCGGCTGCGGAGCTCTGCACGGCGCACTTCTTCCTTACACTACAAGCAACTAGAAATTTCATGAGCACCGGGATGCTAGACCGGCAAGCATCAAACGACAAAGACGGAATGGACCTCAGCGGGCCCGGCACGATGACGGGCTACCCAACTAACCATACAGAGGTGAGTACCTTCCACCAACTCCCCCGATGACAATGCAGACTGGCAAACGGTGCTAACGCTACGCCAACAGAAGAAACAAGCGTTGCAACGAAAGTGCATCAAATACCAGCCAAAGACAAGCTCGAAGTGAACACGGACACCAAGAGACCGCCCACTCCGCAAGGAAGGAAACTACACAAACTCCCACCTCTACCAAAGGGCGATTTCAAGGTCGTCATACGACCGCATCAGGGCTTACCCCTACGCAACATCATCACACCAGCAATGGCGACAGCAATCATTGAAGCCTGCAACCATGAATTTTCTGAGGAACAATTTCTCCTGCAAATCAAGCTGGGCTCTAACATAGCCCTCCTCTCTACTCCGCACCAATAGGTGGCCATGAAAGCACGGGGACTTTGCCTCCTGATCATCAGCGGCACAGCCCATGCCGTCAAAGCATACGCGGCCACCGGGGAAGACGCACTGAGAGGGGTGGTGCACGGTATACCGCGACACACTCTGTCAGAGACCCTGCTTGCCAACATGCGGATTTGCACGCAAGGAGTTGAGCTGATCCAGGCCTGCATGTTTGGCGATACCCAAAGTGCCACCCTGACGTTCAGCGGGCCCCTACTATCGAGAACCATATACTATTACAGAGGAGAACTCTTGTGGCACCCCTTTCGTGCTACCAGTGAAGTCTGCAAGATCTGTCGCGGCAAAGAAGACCACACGGACATTTGCCCAAATCCTACGCGACGAATCTGCAAAATGTGTGGGCTTGAGAACCCAAGTGAAGGACACTCCTGTGAACCAAACTGTGCCTCATGTGAGGGGGGCCGATCTTACCCGGGACAAGAGCTGCACCAAGCGCTTAAAGCAACAAAACAGCCACGAGCATTGCGGACCACACGTCCGCAGAACACCAGACCCCTAAGATGGTTCTTTTCAGAGTAAGGGGAAGAGGAAGAGCCACAGAAGCAGAAGCGCCAGCACGGAGAGATCCTGCTCCAGATCCGAGCAGTGCACTGCCGCCATCATCCAGTCAACAAGTACGCAGAAACAAAGATCCCAATCCCGGACCTCGACGAGGAACAGCCACCAACAGGGATCAAATACTAATTCAAAGAATACAGCTGCACAGGTAAGCTGGGTGGGTGTCGCGTCTTCCACGACCAAACTCATCGCGCAAAGTGAGGAATACAAGCGAGCCATCTCAGAGGGCAGACAACTTAAGGCAACGTTACACGGTAAAACGCAAGAGGTAGAAACACTCAAGCGACAGATATCTATGCTCACAGCACAAATGGATACACTTAAATCCAAATCACCCACTCCGCCGCAGCAACAGCCAACACAACAACCACTGTCACAGCGGCCACCAGCACAAACACAACCCTCGCCACAAGAAGTGACAACACAAGTGACACTACAGCAAGTCTAACACATGTTTGCGTTACAGCAGCAACAAATCCAACAATTTCAGCAAATGCAAGAGCAACTACAAGTGCAAATGCAGCAGATGCTTACAGAATTACAAAAACTAAAACGTTCCGTTATGTAGACGATTCCGTTCAGAAGTTCCAACGACTGCGCAAACGACGACACAGCCTTGCCTCGGACAAGCTGAGTGCAAAGATCATGGTCACCACGGACACTGAGGATACCATAACCTCCGAAATTCCTCATCATGGCTAACAACACAACCAGGCAGCAAGAGAATCTCACAATATGGCAGTGTAACTGCCGATCACTACACGACAAACACACAACACTAACACAATACATCAAGACGGCATTAGTTCCACCCGACCACATCTGCTTGCAAGAGGTGGGGAAGCGACCGCGACCCATAGAGGGTTACTGCTTATACACGGACCCGGATCACCAAATGGTGGCAATGCTGGCTTGAAAAGACCTTGCGATCATCAGCGCCGCGGCACCAGGAGTACAAATTCAGCACCAAATTTGAACAATCTGGCCAGTGAAGAAGGGACGACCAAAGTGCCTCTTGGCTAACATCTACAGTTCACCCAGAGACCAAGAAGCCGACTTAACACCATTACCTAACCACGTACCCACCCAACTCGTGCGACGTGGTAGGCTAATTATCCTCGGAGACTTCAACGCCTGGCATTCAGGGTGGGGTTACAAGAGAGACACGGCGAAAGGCTCCAACATTCACAGAAGGACACAGACACACAAACTTGTAGCAGTAGCAGCATCGGCGTCACATGAGAATTACGTAGATGCTCCCGTCTGCACGTGACACGAGCGGCTGGCACGCACAGACACAGGCTAGCATTCCGAGACAGATTAAAGATGCTACGCTATGTGATCAGTTGTCGGTTTTTCCTCTCCCGCGAGAGCACTGAGACTTTACCGGTCTACGTGGCTGCTCGTCGCCACAGTTTGGTGACCTCGTATGCAATACTGCCATATGCTCCTGTGGTAGAGACGACCAAGGACCAGACCAACGCTATGAGAGCTCAAGGCCAGAACCCTTCCGAGGAACGCGGTGAGCCCTCCAGTTCGGTCATAGCCATCCGCCTCCCACAGTACTGAGACCAGCATCTTTCGGCGTGGTTTCTTCAGGCCAAATCACAATTTCAAGTCGCTGGTATCCGCTCTCAAGCCTCAAAGTTTCATTACGCCGTTGCAGCGCTCTCGCCCGCCGCCATTGACGAAGTGGCAGATTTGTTGAACGCCCCATTGTCTATTGCCGCCTATGACGATCTCAAGGCAGCCCTGCTACAGCGCACAGCATCTTCACAGCGTTCTCGCATCCAGAAGCTTCTGTCCGCTGAAGAACTCAGCGACCGACGCTCAAGTCAACTTCTTCGCCGAATGAGGCAGCTGCTCGGAGAAAACGCGAGATCGATCGACGACACGCTGTTGCACGTATTGTTTTTGCAACGACTCCCGGCTAAAGTGCAGATCGTCCTGGCGGCAGCCTCTACCATGGATCTTACCGGACTTGCTGCTTTGGCCAACAAAGTCATGGAAGTAGCCTACCCAACCATCGCAGCCACGACATCGTCTCCGGGTGACAATACAAATGCCGTGCGAACTCTTCCCTGCTCTTCGGCAGTGCAATCTGTGCTCGACTCCTTGTGTGAGCGCCTGGAACGCACCATCTGTGGAGCGGCACATCGCTGCACGTCATCTCAATGCCCACGCAGCCGTAGTTCCAGCAAATCAAGACGCACGGGCAGCCACGATGAAACATCAGCTACAACACCTGGCGTTTGCTACTACCACCACCGTTTTGGAAACGACGCTCGTCACTGTCGGCGTCCCTGCGCTTGGCAGGGAAACAGGCCGGCTGGCCTCTAACGGCGACGAGTGGTCCGGCCCAACACACAAGTCGCCTTTTCTACGTGACGGACAGAGTTACGGGACAACGGTTCTTAGTCGACACAGGAGCTGACATCAGCATTCTCCCCGTCCACCACTCCGACCGAAAAGCGACACTTGTGTCGTTTTTGCAAGCCGTCAACGGCACCAGGATTCCAGTTTTCTCGTCACGCTCCGTCATGCTAAACCTAGGCCTTCGACGAGCGTTCTGCTGGATTTTCCTGGTTGCAGATGTCAGTCGTGCAGTCATTGGAGCCGACTTCTTGCACAACTACGGACTCCTTGTCGACGATCAACGACGCCGTCTCATCGACTCCGTGACCCAGCTATCCGTTCCCGGTGTCCCATCATCAGGCACATCGCCGATCGCGCCTATTTCTGCCATGCTGAACGAACCTTTCGCCGCGCTCCTACGCGAGTTTCCCACCTTGACGCGCCTGCCGCACTGGATGCAACCGGTGCAACATGGCGTGTGACATCACATCGTCACCTCCGGCAAACCAGTCTATTTCCGACCCCGGCATTTGTCCCCGGAGAAACTCAAGATCACTTTGCCGGAGTTTGAACACATGCTGCAACTTGGCCTCATTCGCCCTTCCTCCAGTAATTGGGCATCACCCCTTCACATGGTGCCTAAGAAGACGGGAGACTGGTGCCCATGCGGTGATTACCGGGCACTAACCAACGTTACAGTTCCTGATCGCTACCCTCTACCGAACATTCAGGATTTCACGGTAGATTGCACGGTGTGACGATCTTTTCTAAGATCGATCTCGTCCACACCTATCATCAACTGCCGGTCGCTGAAGAAGACATTCCCAAGACCGCCATTACCACACCCTTCAGTCTTTTTGAATTTCTCCACAACTTTCGGCTTACAGAACTGCGGGCCAGTCCATTCAGCATTTCATCGATTCCGTCACCAAAGGCCTGCCTTTCGTTTTTGAATACATTGACGACCTTCTCGTCGCAAGCTCTGTTCCGCAGAAGAACATCTTCACCACTTGCGGTTGTTGTTTTCACGCCTTGCCAGTAAAGGAATTGTCATCAACGCCGCCAAGAACGAATTCGGTCAACCCAAACTCGAATTCCTCGGTCATATCGTCGATGCATAACGGCATTCGACCACTGCCGTCCAAGATTCGCGTCATCGAAAACTTTCCCCGACCGACCACACTCACCAAGCTTTGCCAATTTCTCGTATTTGTCAATTTCTACCACCGATTCATCCCCGATTGCGCACGACTTATGGCTCCGCTAGATGCTTTGCTGGTAAACAAACGTAAACAAGTGCTTCAGTGAAATGAAGAGGCCACCGACGCTTTCACAAGAGTCAAGTCTGCCCTCGGCGACGCCTTGCTGCTTAGAAACCCAAAGCCAGACGAGCCCACTGCAATCATGGCCGACGCTTCAAACACCGCCGTTGGTGCCGTTCTGCAACAATTCATTGACAATGCGTGGCATCCACTCGCGTTTTTCTCCAAGAAACTGAAGCCTACGCAGTCCCACTACAGAATTTTCTGCCGTGAATTACTCGCCGTTTACCTGGCTATCAGACATTTTTGCCATTTCCTCGAAGGCCGTGCTTTTACTGTCTTGACAGACCACAAGCCCCTTGTGCACGCAATGAATCGTTCGGCGTCCTGTTACTCGCCCCGCGAGAGTCGAGACCTTTCCTACATCCCCGAGTTTACGACAACGTTCCGACACATCAAGGGCACCGACAACATTCCAGCCGACGTTCTGAGTCGTGTCAATGCCGTTTCCACGTTGACGCCGGAGCCTTTCATCATCGATGTCGACTTACTTGCCAGTCCACAGCGTGACTACACCTAACTTCGTACACTCCGGAATTCGTCAACGTCCCTGAAATTGGAGGACGTCGTGACTCCAGATGGTACGTCCATCGTCTGAGACACTTCTACCGACACGCCTGGACCATACATTCCGGCATCCCTTCGCAGACGTCTATTAGAAACCGTGCACAACCTGTCGCATCTTGACATACGCGCAACACAGAAGCTCCTTTCCAGTCGTTTCGTTTGGCCTCAGCTAAACGCGCAAGTTCGTGATTGGGTTCGCTGCTGTTTGCCGTGTCAACGCTCCAAGATCCAGCGTCATCCCATTCCACCTGCCAAGTCTTTTCTTCCACCGGATGCTCGTTTTGACACTGTACACCTGGACCTCGTCAGCCCTCTCGCACCTTCGAAAGGTTACTGCTACATACTGACATGCATCAACCGCTGTACACGGTGGCCAGAAGCTACACCTATATCTGACATCTCAGCACCCACTGTTGCCACAGCTTTCGTGTCTACATGGATTGCAAGGTTCGGCTGCCCATGCACAATAGTTACCGATCTCGGTCGGCAGTTTGACTCGGCACTCTTCAACGAGCTACTCAAACTACTCGGAACGACATGTTTTCGCACGACTGCTTACAGCCCACAGTCCAATGGACTTGTTGAACGTTTTCACCGGAATCTCAAGGCCTCCCTTATGGCGCATGAATCGCCGGAGAAGTGGGTTCTGCATTTGCCGCTCGTCTTACTTGGCATCAGAGCCACACTCAAGAGCGACCTAGGTTGCTCCTGTGCTGAGCTAGTCTACGGCACTCACCTATGCCTTCCATGCGATTTCTTTGTTGCCACCAGCACAACACCTATGCCATCACCTGCCGACTACGTTGCCGAACTGCAAGCCTTCTTCAGCCAGATGCGCCCCGTGCCTACACGTTCGCAAGAAGCAAGGTCTCCACACGTTTCTCCTGCACTCACCTCTGCTACCCACATTTTCGTGCGTAACTGTGCCGTGTGGAAGCCTTTGCAGCTGCACTACTCCAGGCCATATTGTGTTCTCGACGTCGTCCGACAACTTTTGCCGTAAACGTCAACGGCCGATCGGACACAATTTCCCTGGAATGTCTCAAACCCACCTACATTAAAGCACCCGCGCCATCGGCCCCACCAATATGCGATGCAACCCTGCTGCATCTATCGACGCCACCTCCATCAGTGACACCCAAGACCAACGCCAAGACACGCCGCGTCACGTGGACTTTTCATCGTTCGTCGAACTTTCCTCCTCTCTAGGAGGGGGGGGAGCCGTCTGTAGCGGCAGCAGCATCGGCGTCGCATGAGAATTATTTAGACGTTTGCGTCTGCACGAGGCACGAGTGGCTAGCGTTGGGAGACAGATTAAAAATGCTACGCTAAGTGATCGGTTGTCGGTTTTTCATCTCCCGCGAGAGCCCCGAGACTTTACCAGTCTACGTGGTCGCTCGTCACCACAAACTCTTGCTGATCACGCTGCCAGGCGTCCCTACGAGAGTTGGCAACAGCGTGGCTCGCAATACCACGCCTGACCTAACTTTTGTCAATGACGAAAGAGGAGTTACCTGGAGCAACCTGGACGAGAGGCTAGGCAGTGACCATTATATTATAAATGTAACCTGTAACACGGCAAAAGTATGCCAATCCCTGGGGACGGCCAAACTCACTGACTGGAATAAAGTACAGAGTGAAACAGCAGACAGCTCATTCAACAACAACCTCTGCAGGAGAATAGAGTGCTTTTCTTAAAAAAATCTACAATGCCATCACCAAAGAGTATCAGACCACACCGGAAATGCCGGCGATGGACAACCACCCGGCACACCTCTGTGAGGCCTGCAGAAGTCTATCAAAGCGTTGGAAGTGACAAACACAACCTGTGGGGATGCGCGACTCTCGCGCGTCTCCTGTGGTCCGGCTTCACCGCGCGACTGAGTGCCGGAGGCGGTCGTAGTGGTTGCAGCGCGTTGCGAGAGATGGCGCGAGTGTCGCGATGCTAACGCCACCGAACGGCGGGGTGACTTGGGAGAGAAAGGTCGAGGGCGCTGCCTCCTTGGGTTGGAATCGGTAAGCGACGCGGACGTCCCGCGCATGCGCCGATCCACGCGAGACGTCTCGTGTGGCTCGGAGCGGGGCACCGGTATGGACGAACACGGATCGTTCGAACGCGCTACCGTTCGCATGACCGTACACGTGAACGACTAGGCGATGGTGTCGCAGCATGGGGCGAACATATTCGCTCGCTATCGGGTCGCGGTGAGTCGGACTTCCTTGATTTGTCGCGCGCCCGTGTGAATGTTCAATTGGTTGTAATTCGGCTAGTGTGCATTAGTGTATGAAAGGTGCAATAAATGCCCTTTTGATTGTTTGCACTACTGTGTTGTCATTCCTTTGTCCCAAGAGCATGTGTCAGTCCCCACATCTGGCTGCCCAACGTGGGGCTCTTGGGGCATCGGACGATAATTTTAGTTTTCATGCTCGGTTCGAGATGTTTCAATCGAAGCAGTAGTCCTAGCGTGGATTTTGATCGCTAGTGTCGGCGGCGTGCTTTCTTGAGCGAGGCGACGGTTGCTGTAGAGTGTTTGAACTTTTCAACATGCTAAGCCCTTTTGCGAGTGTTTTGTTGAAGTACTGTACACTTGTCAGTATGAGAGCCACGTGGTCTGCATCCTGGGAGAGCAAGGCCTAGCGCCCGCGGAGCATTGGCAAGCCTGAAGCGAGTGAGTACGGAAGCCTCGTGGGTGGTCCGAATTTCTTATGTAAATAGCTTCTTCTATCTCTTTGACTTCGGAAGTCGCGGCTCAGAGAGCCGGGTGGCCGCGGGCCACGGGTGCCGCTACGGGCTGACTGGTATTGCGGCCTGGCACCGGGCGCTCCGACACCGTCTGGGACGGTGGGCGCCGTCAACTCGGATGCTGTGTGCACCGAGCGGGGTAGGACCACCTCACAGAGCTAACGTCTCCTCGCGGCTGCCAGTTGTGCCCATTTTGGGTGATGTTTTTTTTTTTTGGATGCCGGTTGTCAGGGTAGCGACGCATTAGGCCTAAAGGCCCAACCGCATGCACGCGATATTCAAGCGACAGCGACAAGCGACGCGACAGGCACACCCTGTCGCGCTGTCGTGTCGCGGCGTGGAGCAACCACATGAACGCGACATCGCGAAAAAGAGTAGCGACGGATTTACATTGTTGTGCGAATAAATGTTATCTTGCGCGCGTAAAGAAATCTCAATTTTATCAAAAGGTCAATGTTTTATCTAGACCTAGCTAAAATATGCTATCATCCCCAGTGAAAATCCGTCCCATGCATCCCCAGTGGAACTCCGTCCAATGCCGCCAGCGTAAGGTGCCGTGGCGCCATCTGTTGAGTAAAACTTAAAACACTTTCTCGGCTCTCGGTGGCGTCTCAGGCCTAACAGCGTCAAAACAAAACAACCGATCTCAATAATAACGACAAGAGAGCGCCGATACTTAGTCTTCAGCTAGCGATGAGGTGAAGCGATGACTGATTGTACTATTTATTTTTTGCTGTCACAGCAGAGAGCAAGTTGCAAGAGCGAATTCAGATCGAAGCGGGCAGACTGATTGCTGCCATGTTGTTGTGCAATCGCTGTCCCCAGCGGATGTCGTCGCGCTGACTTCCGGGCGACAAGCGATATTTTCTGGCTGGCCAGAAACCGGCGACACGACCAGCGACAGCGACGGATAGCCCTCCGCGACGGCAAAACCTGTCGCTCGTCGCCGTCGCTTGTCGCTGTCGCTCGAAAAATCGCGTGCATGCGGTTGGGCCTTAAGGCTTTACAAAGCCGCCTGCCGCACGCTGAGGGACACAACCTGGTGGACCGTGGTGTTGAGGTGTCGCACTTTGCTTCCCTCATTCTAGTTAGCCTCGCACGAATTGAAATTACTCGTTCGACTCAAGAAAGCAAGCTTTGTTCACGGGAACTTAGCATCTGAAATGCCACCCGAAATTTTTGCTAGCCGAATTGAACATCGTACCACGTGGGCGATGCGTGTGCCGAATTCCTCTCCCTTGCACTACTTTAGTGTTTGTCGAGTGCGTTGAGTGTACGCAGCGTGAGCGGAGTCACCCCTGGTTTGCTCTCACCTGCACATCGTCTGCGCTGCTGCCCCGGCCTACGAACGAGCTACCCCAGGCGATGCAGATGCCTGTGGCCAGTTCGGCGCAGCGATTTCGACGGCCGCCTGTGTCCGGCTCGTTACCCTCGGCGGCTGGGAAAAGAGCTGGCAGTCACCACCGGCTACAGCAGCTCTCGCCGGCAGGGCGCGTCGGCGCGAGCGACGCTTGCTCGTGCCGACTTCTGCGTCGCCGTTTCCGGAGTCCTGTGCTGGAGTCGTGCCATCGAATCTGCAGAGCTGATGCTGTGACCAACGGACGCCAGCGGTGAACCCCAGAGACAATGTCGGCTCACATGTTGTGGATAACGTGTGGACATTTCCTCGGCGGCGCCACTGTCGCATGTACTAACTTTTGTTCGCGACGCGCGCGTTGATAGACCTTGTGACATGTTTCGCCGGAGTTTGTGTAGTGATTTAAGGTTGGGGGGATGTGGGGATGCGCGACTCTCACGCATCTCCTGTGGTCCGGCTTCACCGCGCGGCTGGGTGCCGGAGGCGGTCGTAGTGGTTGCGGCGCATTGCGAAAGATGGCGCAAGTGTCGCGATGATAACGCCACCGACCGGCGGGGTGACTTGGGAGAGAAAGGTCGAGGGCGCTGCCTCTTTGGGTTGGGATCGGTAAGCGACGCGGACGTCCCGCGCATGCGCCGATCCACGCTTCGCGAGACGTGTCGCGTGGCTCGGAGCGGGGCACCGGTATGGACGAACACGGATCGTTCGAACGCGCTACCGTTCGCGTGACCGTACACGTGAACGACTAGGCGATGGTGTCACAGCATGGGGCGAACATATTCGCTCGCTATCAGGTCGCGGTGAGTCGGACTTCCTTGATTTGTCGCGCGCCCGTGTGAATGTTCAATTGGTTGTAATTCGGCTAGTGTGCATTAGTGTATGAAAGGTGCAATAAATGTCCTTTTGATTATTTGCACTACTGTGTTGTTGTTCCTTTGTCCCAAGAGCATGTGTCAGTCCCCACAAACCTCAAACTCCAACGCCGGATAGACCAACTGGCAGAAGAAGCCAAGGCCTACGCCATAGAGCTCAATAACAACAACTGGCGAAGTTCTTGCGACTCCCTACGAGGCACCCTGCGCAGCAAGAAAACTTGGGCTATCCTCCGTTGCATGCTGGACCCATCCGGCACAGGTACGCAAGCGAATGTCATGAGGAAAGTCATCAGAGAATACCTAGGCACAGAAGACGAGGTCATCCAACTACTAAAGAACACTTACACCGGAGAAGCACAGATGCCTTCATCTAGCACCAGAAACTATCACGGCCAATAAAATGGAGGTCTGGATGCCCCCATCACCTTTGCAGAACTCTACGCTGCTGCTCAGGCATTCAAGAAGAACACGACACCAGGCCCTGATCAAATTACTAATGTGATGCTGAGAAACCTGAGTGACTTGGCCATCCAACAGCTAACCGCTTTCTTTAACGACACGGTATGGAAACCCCACGGCCGACTACCCTTGAAATGGAAAATGGCAAATGTTATTCTAATACCAAAGCCAGGAAAACCGTGTGAACTAGGCCAACTACGACCCATTTCGCTATCCTCCTGTCTGGGCAAGCTTTTCGAGCGAGTCTTCCTCACCAGACTCAAGAGACACATAGAGCAAAACGATCTGGTTCCAGCCACAATGCTTGGCTTCAGGAGAGGGGTATCGGCCCAAGACGTCTTCCTACTGCTGAAAGACAAAGTCCTGAACCCCCCATTGGGAAGTCCAGACAGGATCTTGCTCGCAAAGACTTTTTGAGCAACTGCACCACCCATATTGGGATAGGTACAACATGCTCACTCCCATATGACCTACCGGGATGGGGCACACCCTCAAGGCTCTATACTATCACCACTCCTATTCAACATCGGCCTACATAAACCGGCACTACAACTGGAGGAGCACAGAGATCTCAGGTGCGCCATATACGCAGATGACATCACGCTATGGGCCATTCGAGGTTCGTACGGCGACTGGCAAGACATCCTCCAAAGAGCCATTAATTGTCCAGACCTTCACGAAACAACCGGGCATGAAATGCACCCTGGTCAAGTCGGCATACCTACACATTAGACCCAAGCATACACAAGCGAACAGAGCACCAACCCTACAACTCTTTCTTGATGGGGAACCCATCCAGAGGACAGCAAACATGCGGGTTCTCGGATGCACCTACAAGAAACAGGCAGCGTTTCCATCGCGCTCTCCAAACTCAAACGCACGGTAAGCAGCATCACTGAGAGGGAATGACGGAGGCAGACACCTTGCGATTGGAGCAAGCCTTCGTCATTAGTCGTATAACTCATGCACTGCCCTTTCAAGCCACGCGCTGCACCGAGACCGACCAGGTGGACAAATTGATTCGAATCGCCTGTAAGGCGGCGCTCGGTCTTCCGGCGAGCACAAGCACAGAGCACCTCCGGGAGCTAGGGCTGACCAATACATATGAAGAGCTCGCAGCAGCCACGATCATCGCCTAGCGAGAGCGCCTTAACGTGACGCCCCAGGGACGTTGTCTATTATGACGCCTGCACTACCCCCTGGTGTCGCAATTCTTTCGGGGACGAGACTCAACTGATACCACTCGCTCTGCGAAGATACATGTGTATACATGTATACATGTGGATACATGTGTATCCCATCCCACACAACATGCACCCGACATACCACGCACGACGAAGACAAGCCAGGGCGACAGCCCTGCTACAGAGGCAGGACCATCCGGACATGTATTTCGCAGATGCAAGTCTCTACCTCGCACAACAACACAAACCCCCGCTTTCATGGCAGTCGCGACAAATAGGGCACGTATGGTCGCGGCTGCGTCCTTGTGCACCTCGTCCAGCACAACGGCAGACGCCGCGGCCACCGCCCTAGCCGTACGAGCGGCCGAAGCAACGGTCAATCGACACACGTACTAACCGACTCTTAGGATGCATGCCGACTATACATGCGAGGAGTTCTGCGGGCCAGCGTTGTGCATATCCTGGGGCCAAGACTCGCACAAGACCATAGGATCACATGGTGCCCGGCACACGCTGGAGTGGACAGCGACTGAATGGGTGGACAGCCTGGCTCGAGATACGACACGCCGAGCAGCGGATCACTCCGCCCTAACGGAGCCCCCCACATCGGGCACGCCATGAGAAATACTGGAGATGCAAAGACTCGGCTGACAAACAAAGGCTCCTCCCCATCCCAAGCTCAACAGGGGGCAGACAAGGGACTGGCGCCAACTACAGACAAACACCTTTCCTCACTTGTACAGGCTATACAAGTTGTACCCCGACAGACACAAAGACAAATGTCCAGGCCTGGTGTAAAGGCACCCCGACACTCCAGCACATCACATACGAATGCCCGAGGCACCCGACACACGCCGTCTCGCTGCTAATCACGAACACACTCGTTACCTGGTTGTGGGAGGCGCGACTCACCGAACTGGACTTGGGAAGCCAGCAGGCGACCCTCGATCAGGCCCGGCGAGCCGCAGAAGCCAGTGAGGCCCTCGAATAGGAGCTCCACCCATAGACATCAATCAGATGTTTGATTCAGTTGTTCTCTCCGAGTGTGCCTCTCCGTTATGCAGATGTCGCGGCTAGGCCCGGACCGCAGCCCGCCATGCAGTCATACCAGCAGCCACCTCATACAACGCGACTTATTACATGGATGGGACAACCCCCAGCAAACCGTTGGCGTACTTCTGACAACCGGCCCATATGCTTTGCGTGCAGCTATGCCGCTCACGTCGCTCGTTATTGTAATCGCGTTCAGCCGCCTAGCGCCACATAAGCCAGGACAAACCAGTTCAACCGTCCATATTACGACCCCCCTTTGCAACTGTTCAGCCGTTCACCGTCTCCACGCCATCGCTCAGTGTTGCCGATACGACCCCGTCCCTAATTCAGGACGAGGAAAACTAATTGGTGTAGTCTAAGAGGCAAGGGCTGTAGTGCCGTCGAAACATGGAAGTCCTCAACGTAGTCCTTCAAACGTGATCGAAGTGTTTGTAGATGGTGATCGCGCATCTGCACTCATGGACACAGGAGCCACTGTACGTGTTATAGACGCTATGCTTTGCTGCCTACTTCGGGATGTCACGACACCCCTTTCTGGACTGTCCCTCCGCACAGCCAGTGCTCAGCATATTTACCCCTTAGCGCCTTGCACTGCTCATGTTGTTATGGACGACATTCTATACGTTTTGACTAGGAATAAACAGCATCGTCAATTTGTTCTTGAAGCGTTAATGCACGAATATCCTTGCCTTTCCTTGCTTCTCTCTCTCTCTCTACCTCCTGTAAACACATGCAACTATGTGGAAAGCCAGCACACACCTTGTATTTATAAATTGTATAGATAACACATTAAACAAAAGCAAATCAAAATTATGTCGTGAAGTGAGCCAGTTGCATCCATTCCTGCGAATGACAGCATTCTTTTTAATGTGGACCGTTCTTGCACTTTCACAGCTAATCAAGTGTTCGGATGTATCACGAGGCATAAGCCATGCCCAACAAGAGAGAAGCAAGGTTGCTTATAAGTTTGCAATTACATGTATTACTGCATGAACTTTTATAATCATATTCTATCATTACTGCCTCTATAATTATCACATGTCATTACTGCCTTTATAATTAAGTATCATGCAGCTTGCAAGATACACAAAGACAGCGTAACACTTGTGTACTTAATTTTCTTTTTGCTGCAGATGCAGCTTTCAGATGCAGCTGCTTACTGATTTATTCCATGGTGTGATTTAATGCTATGTGTGTGCATACTCCCCAAAATCCTACTTAGCCAGGCTCACACGAACTCAGCCTCATGGTTCGGTCCAAATTTTAGTGGGCTGACTCAAGTTCACTGACCTATGAGATTCATCATCATCATCAGAGAGCTAACAGGGATAGCCGATATTCTAGTGGACATTGAGAGAAAAAAATGGAGCTGGGCAGGCCATGTAATGCGTAGGATGGATAACCGGTGGTCCATTAGAGTTACAAAATGGATACCAAGAGAAGGGAAGTGCAGTCGAGGACAACAGAAAACTAGGTGGGGTGATGAAGTTAGGAAATTTGCAGGCACAAGTTGGAATCAGCTAGCGCAAGACAGGGGTAATAGGAGATCTCGGGGAGAGGCCTTGGTCCTGCAGTGGACATAAATATAGGCTGATGATGATGTATACATTACATGACATTAATGTTGCAACCTATGCAGTGCATAAGCAAACATTGCATAGGAGTTCATGTTGCATCACATAAAAATAAGGAGAACTGTACACATTGCAGTTAGCTTTTTAGAACTGACTGTTACATGGAAGCTTTTCCAATACTGTTGGCTATCTTAACCATTGCTGGGTGACCATGTTTAGTACATTTCAATGCAAAGTTGGATATACGGCTGTGGTGCAATATATCAAAACAATATTCAGTACAGGAGACCCACCATAGTCACAGGTTCGCTGATTTCCATCTTCACAGTAGTGGAAGGGCTCTGAACTTTTCATTCGTAAATATTTGGAAAGTTAATTAACAAGATTTGGTGATTGGCCGATTCTACATTTCGATGTATCGTGCAAATAATGTCCGCCTTTTAGAGCAGCCCAACTCAAAGAGTAATATCTTTCTTCATGCCAAATGTGATTTTATTGTTCGTGTGAAGCTTAAAGAAAAAAACACCGCCCAAGCACTCCGACAGATGGTTAACCAGCGAAGCTTAAACGTGCGTCCCCGGTGTTTAGCAGTGGTATAATCCCCGACGCTGTATTGAAGCGTTTCTCAATTATTGGTTACATCTTTGCGTTTCTAGTGGAACGCAAGCGCCAATGACGGGCGGATGCTGCTAACCACGACGCCGAGCTAACTCGAGATATTGAACGCATGCGACAACGGCGAGCCGATGAGACGGCGCTGCAGGCAGAGCAGCGTCAACGTGACAATGGCGGGAACGCGTTCGCCGAGCCAACGCCCGCTTTCAGCAGGAGTTTCTTGAGTGGCACTTTGGCTTCGGCTACAACGAAACGTCCACGTTGAAATCGCGAAGTGGAATGCAAGCGCCAATGGTGGGCGGATGCTGCTAACCACGATGCCGAGCTAACTCGAGATATCAAACGCATGCGACAACGGCGAGCCGAGGAGCCGGCGTTGCGGGCAGAGCAGGTACGACGCAGAGGACATCACTAACGGCGCTGCCAATGGCGCGCGCGCTTGGGTGCGACGTAGAGAATGACGTAACTGACGGTGTAGCCAATGGAGACGTTTAGCGAAATATGGGACGAACGGTCTTTCGTTTCGCCTAGCCATATACAGCTTTCACTGTAAAATGCTTACATCACTGCAAGTACAACAATCAAAACATAATACAAACAGATGCGCATAATAAGATGCACACGAACGCTAAATACATGTAAAGACAGAATCGCACTTTGGCCAAGTTGGCTGCCATCTATTGAAAAAAAGCACAGGCCACACATGCAATGAGGAGTGCAATGAGGCCGCACATGGTCATGCTGCTCGCCAAGTCCATGGGCTATAGGCGAAACATACGTGGAACCTAGCAGTTACCGCGAGGTAGCAGCTACGGATGCTGGCGCAATCCGAGCCGGCCACTTAACCACTCTAGACAAGTGTGTTCAGTGTGTACTTGTACTTAGACACTTTTATTGTCTATATGTTGAAGCTTTAATGTGGTCTTCTAAAAAATTTTGGCTTCTGAAGCTTGCTAAGCTAAACAGTTTCATTCCATTGTTGTTCATGAAGAAAGCTCATATAAAAGCTTTAGAGAAATTTTCAATGCTTAACGCTTTTGCCTCAGAAGAATACGCAGTATACAAATGACATTCAAGCAGCTTTTGAACAGCAAGAAAAGGAATCATGTCCCTTGCTTTGAGCATTGTGTTAACGCAGGCAATTCAAGCAGGCATACGATTTTGCTAATACAATCCGTTCGGGAATACCAGTGTACCTTGAGGCTTTCCTTGCACTTTCTTATTTGGTTGATTACACATTCTTAATTTGGTTGATTAATCTAGTTTGAAATGGGTCCTATTAGCACGCTCTAACATTGGTCTAATACAGGTTAAGTACACGACTAGCTTAACAGATTGAGATGCTTGCTTATATTTCCAGTGAAGGAACCATAACAACTGCTCCAGTTTGCATAGCTTTCTGTTATACTGGGGTTTTCAGCCCCACTTTAAGATAATGTGCTGAAGCAGGTAGAAACAGACGCATGTCAACGAGATTGGCCGATAGTTCCGATAGCTTTGTACTTAATGCTTGCCCCTACTAATGCAAAATTCTAACGCTCTATTTTGTTATTAAACAAACAAATGTGCTCCTAACAACGTATTTAATGTTTGCTGTGGGGCTACACTGCTGCACTACGTGCTACAGCATATTGATTTAAGCTTCTTGATTCAGATTCACAGTATATACTAACAGCACGAGACACGGAGAAAATAGATAATGCCCACGTCTGTTAGAATAGTATGATGCTATGTACACAAGTGACTGAGTGACTGCAGCTCCTAAAACATTTTAGTGTCAGCTTTTACGCCTTCCGAAATATTCAGCGAGGACGTCTATACATAATTACAGTACAAGCTCTGCAACAGACGAAGCAGGCTAGCGCGAAGATTGAAGTTCTCAACAAATTTGATTCCACGTTCAGTAATCCCACACAGATCATTTGCGGCTTCCTTGAGGAGCAGAGGTGAGCTTTTGGGTTGGTGCTTGCCGCTACGTTTGGTGCAAGTATATGGCTAGGAGCAGGCACCGCTAATGCACAATTACAGTCCATATACATGCATCATTTCTTCAGAAGCCAACGCTAAGCAGGCATAGCACGAGGGTCTCTCGGTACTGACATGATGACTTCGATGCAGCCGAATTCTGAATACTGCATATGCACTGAGGATGAATATATGGGCTTGTTGATAGGTCCTCTTGTAAGCAAAGAATTCGGTCGCTGTACTATATCGACACTATATATCCCTACATTTGAAATTACTAGCTGAGTGAGTTGGTAGCTGATCTGGGCCGATATTTTTGTAGCGATGCCTTTCCGGTGCTAATGCCTTTTCGCGGTTGGTAAGTGGTCAGAGCGATGGTCTGCTCACGTTATCAACGGGATCAGCCGGTCGTGAGCAGTGGATGATAAGACTAATATAGAATAAAGCATAACGCATCGCTACAAAATACCGGCCCAGAAGCACAACTAAGAAGCCCAAATCAGGACAGAACATAAATAAGGAAGCTATTTTTACTACTGCAATAACAATTATAAGGACACTCCAGGCAAATTTCCGCAGTCATCGTCGTTCCGAAGAAAGGCGACTCGATCTCGCGAGCGCACAGTCTTTTATTGCGGGCAAGGCACCAGGGGATGGGGGCTCTATTCCGGCGGCAGCTGCGTGTGGTGTGACTGAGCACAGCCGCACAAGTCTTACTTGAAAGCGATCTGCGATGAGTACAGAATCTAAATGTGCCGAGGGCTGATAGCTTCGTGTGCGCTGTGTTCTTGCTGCATAGTTTGCTTTGATGCGAGAGGCAGCACGAAAGTAAATTCGCTCACTGCTGTTGCCGCACTCTGTTGTCATCGAGTGAGATGGGTTCACGTTTGCCTGTGCATGCGTGACACCATGCTTGTTCATTTCGTTAGGAAGCAAATGTTTGTTTATAAGTTTATGTGGCCGATAAGACTACTATACTTACTTTGTATAGCTGTGTAATAATTTATTATCACAATCGAAACTGGAACTTTTGTGGCCTTCACAGTTAAAGATGGAATAGCATCTGTGTTGTGTGCCTTGTGCGGTCTGTGTCTACTTCCTTGTCCCATTTTGGCAATTTTTTTTTACATGTCCAGGCTGCCCAGTAGTAATAACATGTGCCTTACACACTTGTCGATATACCGCTGAGCAACTGCGAAAAAAGCGCGTCAAGCAGATGTGCATCGTGTGTGAGCATAATTACATAAAATAAAGATTATTCTGATAGCAATTATATTGACACTCGAGCCAAATTTCTGTCGTCATCACCGTGAGGTTCCGTATAAAGTCCAAGCGCAATAAAATCACAGCCATGGGGCGTATGCTCTAGTTTCGAGGGAGAGCATGCAAGCGCGAGTCAAGAAAGATGGTGGCTTGATGCACAGGGTCTCCTTGTGTTCGCAAGAAAGGGGGGGGGGGGGGGGTGAGCTCGCGCGAGAGGCAAGGGGGCAGGTTAGTGCACGTGTCCTGTTTTAGTCTGGCCGCAGGGGACGCATGGCGTGGCTGAGCGCAGCAGCCCCGCCATGCGTCCTATCTTGGAGATACCGTATAGACTTATGTAAAGCCCACACTTTTCTTTCACAATTGTTACGAAGTGTGGCCCTTATACCGGACCGACGGTTCGGTCCTGTGTAAAGGTTGCTACTAGGTGGTGAAAAGATGGCTCTCGCCATCTAGTAGCGGCACACAGAAGTGCACAGCGCACGAAAATTTGCTTACGCACGCACAGCATCGAGGCACTGAACGCGATTGCTTCTCCTTTTGAGAATGCTTTCTCCAAATTCTGGGCTGACAAGTTGTGGTGTGGCCCTTACACAAGTTTATATGGTACTGTGTGGTGAGCGCAAAGTGTAGGCAAGCAGATATGGCTGACAGCTTCATGTGTGGTGTTCTCGCGCACCTAGTTTCCGTTGAAGCGAGAGGCAGCATGAAGGGGAATTTGCTAGCAACTGCTGCTGCTCTTCATCCCACCAGCATTGAGACAGCGAGTGTTCGTGGTCATCAAGTGAGACCTGTTGATGTCTACCCATGAGTGGGTGACACGCTTGTTAATTGAATTAGCAAGTGATTGTTTGCTGCAATTTACAAACTTTTTTGCGTGTAGTTGTCTAATACTTTCCTATTGCTGTCAATGCCTTGCTTTTTGGGCAAAACTGCATCGGCACCAGTAGGCCAGCACCATGCTGGGCGGCAAGCTGTCGCAAAATGCTTGCAGTCTGTATGCTCGTACTAGACACCTCTTCGGCAAGTTTAGGCGAGATCGTGCACACGGACTAACTGCTGGCCGCAGTACAGGAGATCGAATTCATGGGCAATCCAATGGGAACTACAGCAAGCTTGCCCACTATATGCTTGTGCACTTACTGGACAGAATGGTGCAGAAAGAAAGCTCCAAACTAACAAAATCGTGCGCAATGCACATCAGGCTGCGTGACTGACTAGCAACAGGTGAACGCAAAAAGCCCCTGCGGCCACGACCATTGCATTATTTTAAGTAGAAACTATTTCAACGAAATGCAACACAAAACAAAATTAGGCGAATTCTTTGTACCGATGGCATTGTAAAAAGCAACGAAAATTATTTTTTACTGCAAAGGTTCTCTTTTTTTCTTTGTCTTCCCAATTATTCGTATAATCGGAGCAGATGTGTGTTGGCGCAGGTCTGGCGCAATACCTGCGATAAACAAAAATTTGGTGCAGCATTTCCTTCACGGAGCAGCACTTCCATTTTTGCCTCATGCAATCCCCCTTCGGGCACCCTCTCACTCCAGTCTTCCGAGCTGCTGAAGCTTCCTCGCGCGACATGGCAGATACTTCAAAGGCCCACAATGAGTTGGACATGGGAGCAGAGGGACCTCTGCTCCCACAACTTTTCGAGCTCAGTGAGCTCATCACAATGAGATGCAGGAACACACTCGGTTGAAATCAACCAAATGTACTTGTAATACTTGTATCACCGCATGACATTGTGTCGAAGGAGGCGGAAAACGGAACAGAAGGGGGAATGCCAGGGCTCAAGAGGAGGGTAATGTTTGATTACTTGTAGGTCTTTTAATACTGCATACTGACACGAAATCCGTGAGAAAACATTCTAGGAGTGATACTCTGTATGTCTAGGCAGCAAAAATAGTTTCAGGGATGAAAAGCTCCAAAAGGAAGATAGACTCTGGATTCGAGGGCTCGAATCCGGCAACATTGATGCCTTCAGGTAGCATATGTGGGTTTATTGACCAGTTGCCAACACCCCAAAAAAAGTTCACGTGCTCGTGACGCCTGCGGCAGAAAGGATGTTCCACATCCACCCCAAGGTTTGTGAGTGGTGGCACTGGCTAACACTCCCAGGGTTAGTTCTAGTTGTAAAACATAAATACCCCAGAAAGTGGATGGGATGACGGCTCCGCGGTTGCTCAACGGTGAGAGCATCGCACGCGTAATGCGAAGACGTGGGTTCGTTCCCCACCTGCGGACAGTTGTTTTTTTCATCCATTTTCATTTCCATTATTTTATCATTCCTTTAATTCAATTAGTAAGTACAAGTAATTTCCCCTATGTTGTCCTTGGTGTCATTGTTTGTTGGCTTCTTATGACAAGAGGAAGATGACACTTTTTAAATACCAAATAGGCTCCTTTTCCCAAAGGCAGATGATTTGCATGAAAAAAAAAGTTTATACAAAAGCAAAAGATGGCGGGCGATGACACTGCCTCAAAACTCCTGCACTAGCTCCCAATCACGTCATTGCAGCAATACCTAACTTAAAATACTTTACTTAATTACAAAACATTAATACATCCACTTTAAAAATACTCTTAACTCAACTAGGCTGCTTCCCAGCATTTTCCTACAAAAGAGTGACAAAAATGCAAAAAGACAAAACAGAGCTATAGTTTCAAGAAAGCGATCTACCAGTGTTGTCCCATTTAGCGTGGATTTTACAAGGTTCTCCCGTGATGCCGTTTTATTCACTCTGATCACAACTGAAATTCATGCACCCACCAGCTTCCCGTGCTGTTGCTTTTGCAATCATGGTTTTGCCACAGCCAGGTGGGCCATGAAGAAGCACTCCTGTAAAAAAAAAAAAAAAAGTGCGAGACAAATCAAATTTTCTGACACACTCCTTTTTTTTTCCTGATAAACATGGTATCTACAAAATGTGAAGCGGCTACCAGTGACAGTTTCGAACTTCTTACTTTCCAACTTTCAGTTTGTATCAGACAAACAAATGCAGCTACCACTCGGCTACAAAACAGCCATTAAGAGATATATTTTTTATTTGGATACCCTAAAGGCCCAGAAGGGCATTACATAGGGGGGGAGGGGGGGTGTTGAAACGGGAATAACAAAGTAGGCGCACTGCAGGTGAAAATGGCAATTCAGTAGACACAAGAATGCAAGTCCAAATATAGCATGGTGAACAGAAACTAAAAGCAACAAGGTGTAATACTAACACAGACAAAGGACAAGTCCACATTGTATCCTAAAAAAATACAATGTAAAAATATAAAATATAAAAACAATGTATAATATACAGTCAGTTCAGTGTAAAAAAGAAATGCTTTTCAGGTACGATCATGGCAGCACTTAAACAATGCGAGCATCACTTTATCACTTTAGCTGGGGGCCAACTTGAATTTCCCTATTCAAATACCGTGTAGACTCGTGTAAAGGCCGCACCCCAATTTGGCAGCCCAAAATTTGGAGGAAAAAAGTTCAGGAGGAGCAGCAACCGCACTCGGTGCCCCGATGCTGTGCGCGGGGCCACTAGCGAATTTTCGCACCCTGTGTACTTCTGCGTGCCACTACTAGAGGGCGGGAGTGATTTAAAAAATTAAATCATGGGGTTTTACGTGCCAAAACCACAATCTGATTATGAGGCATGCCATAGTGGGGAACTCCAGAATAATTTAGACCACCTGGGGTTCTTTAACACGCACGTAAACCTAAGTACACGGGTGTTTTCGCATTTCGCCCCCATCGAAATGCGGCCGCAGTGGCCGGGACTGGAGCCCGCAACCTCGTGCTCAACAGCCCAACACCATAGCTACTGAGCAACCACAGCGGGTGGCGGGAGTGATCTAGTAGCGGCTTTTAGGTAGGACCAAACTAAATGGTTCAGTCCTGTGTAAGGGCTGCACCTTGTCAAAATAGTGAGAAAAAAACAGAACTACAGTCCTTACACGAGTGTCTATATGTAAGACACAGAAATGCTTTTTTCAGACAACCACTAGACCAATTTGAATAAAATTTCTTGGATTTGAGAGATAAAGTTAAATTCTAATCTCTAGCAAGTAGAAATTTGATTTATGGCCTGGAATGTTTTACAAAAGTTCCCAGAAATTGTCAAGTTTCAAAAAATTGAAGCATGAAGTTTAGAAATCTATCATTACTCTAAAAATACATATTGCAGTTAAATAAACTGCATGCGTTAGAGCATCTAAAGTAGACGAAATTGATGCATGAATTTACAGCTTACATGAAATTGTTATGTTACGAAGGTTTTGCAGAAGTCTTACTCCCCCCCACAAACTAATATTTCCCAGCAATGTGTAATATGTCAATTTCATTCCCTTCAGATGTCTATTATGTGCTATTTATAGAATTGTGATATCGCATTTCATTGGTGAGATACAGAGTTGTACACCTGATACTGTAAGTTTTCTTCAAGGGGCACTGAAGCACTTTTTTCAACTAATCATAGAATGACATAATTATTCAATTACGTCGCCTCACAAATCTCCTGCTGCAAAAATTTTTCAAATCCTTCAAACACAAGTGAAGTTGGCCGTAGTTGCCAGAGAGGCGAACAACTTTCTCTCTCATTCCTACTAGACTAGTGTGCTGGTCTAGCAAGCACACGGGAGACGGCAAGGGGGCGCAAAGGAGCAATGCCCTGCTGGCCCCGCCCAAAGGTTGAACATCTCAAGCAGCACCCAGTGGCAGCTGCTATATCTACGCAGCATCACGCAACTGTCGTGTGTAGACCGGCAGCGCAATGATTAAATGGCTTTTGCATTTTTCAGATTGCAGACATATACAGTGTAGACCGCTTACCACGTAAGTCGCCGGAGTCTCAAATATCCGCACTATAGCCAAAACAACGATTTTCAAGGCCTGCACATATGCAAAACACGTAGACCAAGCAGCCGCACATATCCGAGAATCAAAGCGTGCGACTGGGAGTTTTGCATCCGTTTAAGAACGTTGAAAGGTTAATGTCCAAGTACCCATGGTCATCGCATGACGCAGACAAATAATAATAAAAAAAAAAAGAAACGGTAGGCGACCCTAATCTGACTCGCACCTCGACGTTGGTGTTCTGTGCATTGGTGTGCAGTGATCAGTGATTTTTCATGCATTCTAATTGTTACAGACACTTCACTAACTCAACTTGTAACTAATGTTATGCTCTGATATATCTATAATGAAACCCATGAATTTTGTACTGTACTATTTTTTTATTTCTTTCTCATTTATTTTGAATTTCATTCCCGGTCATCTCAGCTAATTCTAATTATTCTGGACACTTCAGTAACTCAACTCGTAATTAAACTTATGCTCTGATATATCTATAATGAAGCCCATAATTTTTGTATTGCACTATTTTTAAAATTTTTTTGCTGAATTTCGTAACCGGTCATCTCAGGAGGTCAACCGGAAATGCTGCGCAAGAAACAAGAGTGTCACTCGATGCTCGTGCTACAGTGTACAAGAATACCTTGGGTAGTGGAAAGAGCGCACGGGGCAGCCTATGGGAGAGTTGTTGCCACTTCTGTTACCTGCGCGTGTGGCGCTGGCGTCAAAAACTCGAGGAGATCACGGCTCTAGCATGTGTAGGCTGCTGTTAATGATGGCTGCTGACAAGGTTACGTACGCAGTTTCTGCTTCTTTTACCGCGTTTCCAACACGTAATATTTTCTTGCACTGCGTCGTACAGAGCGCTCCAGCAGTGGTTCTCAGTCTCAGTTCTCAGCTCTCCTCTCCCATCGGCAGGCGCACCTCGTTGAAAAGCATGCTTGCTACCACGCTTGTCAGCGGGACTTTCCCACGGTAGCCGCATTATAACCGGTACTTCAGTCTCGCGCCGCAGCACTGTAAGCGGTATGCGTATAGACTGAGTTCTATGGGAGGGTAAACGGGAGTCAGAAAAGAGTGCGTTGTAGCCAGTTCTCAAATGAGCAATAATTGTATTACTGACGATGTTCTCGCGATCATGAAATCAGCCAATAGCTGTTGTTGGCTTTGCTGCTTGCAATGACTCTGCATGATTATATTGCAAAGCAGAGAGCAAGCGATTTTTCACTGCTTTTGACACAAGATTGTAAATTCCCTGCTGCATGCAGTGCAATAACATTTGGTTAACATGTTCACAGGAGCCTCGTTAACAGATCGGCAATATTTTCTTATGTACAAAACGTGTTTCAGGGCCCCTTTAAATTTTGCAAGATGCAAGATTTTTTCTTAAGTTAGGGCCTATACAAAAATCTGCTTCCTACAGTCACTAGACTTTAACTTTGCCGTTTAAATGCAACAAACCTAATCGAAATCGGCACAGTGGTTGCTGAGAAAAACAATTTCTTCATTCTCGTGTATTTAGATAGGATCCCGGAGCTAAAGCTTCCTCTTAACCCTTTCAGATGCCACTTTATCCTGTTGATTGAAAACTTACTTTCATCACATTTCTTGCATCTTCAGAATCATAGAAAGTGTACAGCTGCAGAAAAGATTAACAATTTTCAATTCTTTAGTGATTTTTGTCAAGAGTACAGAATGTGGAATCCACACGGAAACTCCCTACAGAAACATCAAATATGAGAACATCAACTATTTTGTGTATTGAAAAGATTGAAAAGCACTTATCCCGCCGCTTGAAAATTGTGCCTGGTGCATGACATTGTGAAAAAAAATGAGAGTGAACCTGCTAAAAAAAAAATTTCATTATGGGGCTCTACGTGGCAAAACCAAGAATCCGCTACTTACAACATATTGTCACCTAGCAAGAATACCCAACCGTCTACCTTGCCATTCATTTTACTAGAACATTTTGCACATGTTATCCAAAATTGCAGCACAATTCCAATCATAAGTGCTTCAAGAAATATGCAACACATTTTAAATATCATTACTTTCATCAGTGCTTTTGCTGTTGATGCACTATCTTGGTGTACACAAGTCTACATAGCGTTTGAAAGGGTTAAAGTCAATTTTGAATTGACAGAACTTGACTATAGCAAAGGTGAGCATACAGGTGAAATTGTACATATTCAATTTGAAGAGGATAAAAAAATGTGGATTTTTCAGTGGTGGGACAGGCAAAAGCCTTCTAGAAACTCTTATCACAGTAATAGTATTGACCCATTTCGCGGCGTTGCCGTGGGCGCTGCCATGTTTGATCACATGGTCACACGTCCTTTGCTTGCCTCAATTGCCTCTGTGTTTACAATGGATGTGTATGACGCCGTTGCGGCTTAGCAAACCTCTGTTTCAGGTGATGTCGTAGACGGTGACTGGGTGGACGACACGAAGCTTTGGCCACAGCTTCAGAGAATATGCAAAAGCGGAGCTGATTAAGCTATCTCCAAATGGCGCGAGCAGCGTATATGGTGCTTGTTCTAAAAGCGGGGCTAAATATGTATTCCAAGCTTTCCGCTCATGAAATGAATCAGGAGTAGTGTGTTCTACTCTTCGTTCTTTACTTGGCAAATATTTTGAAGCAGCGGTTTGTCATGTTTATGACTCAGTAAAGTTCCTCTGTGCTGTCACTATCTGATTATTTTCTGCCTAATAACTCGTGGGTGTGCTCAGTTCTGATAGATTTGTTCTTGCTGAGTACAAGGCTTGAAACATACTGTTCTGTACATTGCAATATACCTTGTAGCAAATATGCATTATCACTAGTAAATCGCTTATTCTTGTGGACCATCACGAAACATTCAGCTTCGATCATTCGTGCGCTATCAGTGGAGTCCTTCATTTATTGTCCGCGTATAGTGTGCATATATTCAAGTGTGTGCCCATTCATTTATTCTTGACACGTTGGCGATAGAGTGGGCATAAGTTTCCGTGCCAGTTGGAGTAGATGTGTGTAGATACTGTGCGTGAAACTTACTATGACAGCAAGCGGTGCTGCTCCCTTTGTCATTGTTTAATGATCGGTACTCACTCTTGTCGACGTTCTGGGACTGAAGCCCTTTCTTTGAAGGTTAACGATACAATGCTGGCAGATGAGCAAATTTCTGTATCCTCGAGAAAAAAAAAAGCACATCTCGAAGTGCCTGCAACACGTACGCGAACTTGGCTACACAGATTCATTCCATACTTAACATGCTAGCCACTATTTCTGCAGCCAACTACTGCACATGTCTTCAATCCACATGATCCAATCCAGCATGATTGGAGCACAGTGCGTTTGTGAAAACTCGGTCGCATTTCTGACAGCTGAACGCACAGAAGCAAGGTAGAAGCGGTAATGGTTTCGCAATCGTGCGCTGTCGCTGAGGCCACATGCGGAACGCTGCCGAAAGCGCCATCTTGTTTCTCTACACCAAACTGCTCCGCGAAAAGGGTCAATAGGTATAGATTGATTAAAGATTTTGAAGAAAGAAAGCTATAGTATCATAACAGTTATATCGACTCTTTCAGCAGAGAATTTTCAAAGCAACGAGAACAGCTTAAATGCACCACTTTTCTTGCAGCAATAGTGCAATAGCATACCTACCAACTGTGAACTTTAAAATTTGTAAAAAACGAAGCGGACACCACACCAGAAGGGGGGAATAGCACACACCTTTTGTGGGACCACATACACACTTTATTAACAATAATTTATCTTTAGAAGCAGCACACAAGCAGTAGCAAACTTGGAACAGCATGAACTTGCAAGCAACACGCCGTTTTTATATCTCAGTGGCTTTTTAAGTGACTTAAGCTGTTGCTAATTTATGCCTGCTTCAGGAATTTGTCTGAACAAACTTGCTCCAACAAGGTACCCCTCTGAAGTCCTTTCACAATCAGAAGACTTACAAGGGCGCTGCCATGTTGGAGACAGACGAACAATTTTTTTTTTTTTTTTTTTGCAGACAGGATTTAGTTTTTGTAAAATGTGACAAGACATTTGTAAATTCTTAGAATGAGTGCAAATTCGTAGTCTTTAAGCGAAATTGGAGCGTTGGCAGCTATTCAACAGGAAGAAATGACAGCAGGCACTGTAACTGTCTCGCGCTTGCACGGACATCTGTGCCAACACATCCATGGGTGAGGAAAGGGGAGGGGTGGGGGGTATGAGAGAGGCGGGGCTCAACACAGAGTTCGGGCATTGCAAAAAGACAAGTATAGTACTTAAATAATGCAGTGACAAACATGGCTGTAAAGTATTACACCTATTGATGCCATGAAAACAGCTGGAAATTCATATGAAAGTGTATGTGCCCTTCTCCGTGGAGCCACTTCACCCATCAGTACATTGCAGACATCAGAGTCACTAACACAGCACCTGCAGCAGCCTAAACCACTCGGGGATCCCCGTGATATGCACAGCGCGCAAAACTGCCTCTGGAAATGTGTTGTGCAGCAAGTAAAAAAAAAAATTAAGTAGGCTGGCATTTATCTGTAAATGTTATCTGGGCCCTCAGCCCCTGTATGGAAGAATGTCGCTTGTGGGCATTGGTTGAGGCAATGGGAAAGCCTCTACTGCAGAATGTATAGCTCACCTCCTCATAACATGGACTCCCAACATTTTATTTGCTTCTATCTGTGCTTTAGCAACCTCTTTAAATATTCTTGCAGTAGCGTGGTCCCTGGACAACACTTTACAACTTTGTGTATAAAAAAATTTCTACAAGGACTATTCTTTAAGGAGTGAATGATAAAAACAGAAGTACGCACCACACCCATGCTTTCTGGCAGGCTTGTGCCCTAAGTGCCTTCTCATGAGTGTGCGCCATGCCGTGCCGATACTTCGCCCGAAAGGCGAAGCATCGATTGTGATAGCAAAGTAGTGGACAGCTATACGAAGGATAGTAGTTTAATTGGCTGTATGAACTTGTAAATATGGGAATACTAACTAAATTAACAAGCATAGTGTCACTGTGCGCAAGCAAGCATGAACGCATCTCACTCGATGACCGCAGAAACTCGCTGTCCAAATGCTGTAGTGAGTAAACGCCGCAGCAGCAGCGAGCGAACTGACCTTCGTCCCGCCACTCACATTAACGAGAACTCAGCCGTGAGAAAGCACAGCGAAGGGAGGAAGGACTCTTCTTTCTGCGGTTTTACGTGCCAAAACCAGTTCTGATTATGAGGCACGCCGTAGTGGAGGGCTCCGGAATAATTTTGACCACCTGGGTTTCTTTAACGTGCACTACAACGCAAGCACACAGACATTTTTGCATTTCGCCTCCATCGAAATGTGGCCGCCGCGGCTGGGATTCGATTCTGCAATCCTGTGCTCAGCAGCGCAACGCCTTAGCTGACTGAGCCACCCCAACGAGTAAGGAAGGACTCTGCCCCCGCCGCAGATGGCTTTCAAGATACAGCCGCTCAGGTGGAAGCACGCAGAGTAGTATGCAGCCTCCCCCCCCCAAGCCTTGCAGCCCGGCGGGCAAGCACGGTCGCTTGGCATAGTATGTGGCCCTCTCTCTCCCTTCAGAGCGTTACGCGCAAATGGAATACATCGCGCTGCCTTCCTGCTTCGCCTTCGTGCGTGTGCGAAATAGAGCCATGATCGCCGGCTCACCCTCGCATGCGTTCGTTCACACATACAGAATACGGCACATGGCGACGATTTTATAGCCTTTGGACTTTAAACGGAACCTCACGTGACAACGACAATGGCAGAGTGGAGTGCCCATATAATTGCTATCGCAATAAAAACACACAGGAGATGCCGGCATGTGCCCATGAGCTAAGGCACTATAGATATGCCACAAGAAGTACGTAAGCTGATAAGATTAAAATCTTACTTTTCAATAAAGTACTATTAATTAATTTACATACACCTGTCTCCCTAACAAGTTTTAAGCTATGCAAAAGGTTACCATAGAAACAAGGTAATCATAGGAACAAGCCATAGCAACGAGCCATAAGAAAACTAGTTGCAAAATCCATGTGGGGACTGCTGTTTAGCTCACCACATCCCTCCATTAAGGACAAACTACACGTATGTTTGCAGGCGCACACCAACACACTTACGCATGCGCAGATGGTGCGAGCGAGATAGCAAGCGTCCAAGCACAATGCGAGCACGGATATCTGTTCCAGACAGATATCAGCACTCTGGCTTCATCGCATTCCGATGCGCCTGGCTATGCAGCTACAGCGTGGTACAATAAGGGTTTGTACAGAACATTAGACTGAAAATTCAAGGATTTCAAGGATACCAAAGGTCAAAATTCCAAGAGGGTAAACAATCCTTATTCATACACATAAACTGGAAAGTAGTCAAATCTCCTTAGCTACAATTTCTTGCAGCTAAGCAGCTGCTGAGCTGGACACGTGCTTCAAGTTCTTCAGATGACTCACTTTCTGTGACGCACTTCTACAGCCTAGTGCTCAAAAATGTATCCATGACGGCTGCAGTAGAAACCTACTAGCAAAACAACAAAACGGCGGCAGCGCTTGATCAGGCATCGTCTAGCTCCAGGATGGCAATGGTAATTTTAAAGTCTGTCGTCAGTGGCTGTGGATACACAATATTGCATCGCTTGGCAACACTCTGAAATAAATTATCTAGCATCGCTTCCTGATAGACAGTGTCAACGGCATAGCCCCGGTGTGGAGTTTCTTTGAATGTTCAAAATTCGCCCCCAGCCCCAGTTTTCAAGGAATTTAAGGACACTTGACTGTCTCCATATTCAAGGGTTTTCAACGATTTCAAGAAGGTGTACGAACTCTGGGTTCAGTCAACACTCCTGTGACGCAGATTTATTTCATGTGACAACGTGCTTTTTCTTTACTTTTAGCGCTGATCTAACGACTCTAAAAGTACCGTAAAATTCCAAGAGATGCCCCATCCAATGAAAGATAACCAACCCCTGCACACCCAGACCTACACTGTGGCCCACACCTTTACTGCACACTGAAAGTTAGCCCACCTCATATTTTCACTCGATTTTAGGTGGGCTATCTCTCGAGATTTTACGGTAAAACAATTATTATTTATTATAATATGGTTATTATTAAGATTGCAAAATTTAGTGATAAGTGTGTTAGTTCCCCTTCACTGGCTCTCTCAGAAAAAGAACTAAGTTTCTTGGAGGTGGCATCACTTGACTCATAACTATGTTACACAAATGCGCAATCCTATTTAGTTCATGTAAGCGCATGCGCAGTCTATACTGCTTCGCACCTATAAACCGATTCAGTGGCACAATAAATTTAGTTGAAAGTTTGCGCTTGGTGTGTGTGTTCTTCTCTCCCGTCCTTGTCTTTTTGTCGCGTAATAATACTTTAGTAACGGATTACCAACTTGCCCGGAATGAAATTGTCTAGACGGAAATCATTACGATACAGAAAGTAGCTGTATCGGCTTTTAGGATGTCTAGAGCTGGTTATGCTCGGATGAATGGCTTCAAATATTGCATTAGGATCAATAGTGCAGACTCTGTGCCAAGCATGCTGTCTTGGCACAGTGCCATTAACACTATTGCCCACAGACGCCGATCCATCTGGTGCCGATGCACACAAAAGTGACCGAGAATATTACTGGTGGCATTTTGGAAAGGCTCCATGTGGTCTATGCACGGCCAGCGAGCTTCTATTTTTGTGATTTCGCTTATCTCGGTACTCCACTTCACTGAAATTTTTTATGGTTGTTATAGCTTCAAGTTAACGGGGTTTTACTGTATGTAAGAAATGCTCAATATACGGGAACACTGCCACTTTCTTCGTGGCTGTTGGTGCTTGTACGTCATAAATACTGTAGAAAAGTGGTGTCTGTGATGACTCCAGTGTCAGTTCAAGGTACACGACCAAGCCAACTTGCTTACAAAATGAAGTTGATCGAGCACAATAAGTGTGTGTGAGGAGGTTAGTAGCTGTTCCCCAACCTGACAGCCATTGCTTCAAGATAAATGCAGAAAGGAACCAGGCACTTACTGCAACAAGTCAAATTAAACGCTCTCTGCGCAACAGGCACATACCTGTTTTTCACATTTATAAAGCCACAGCTTTCACACAAAGTACTATAGGCATCACTATAGATAATATTCATGCCACAAAATCTGCATAAATTGTTTTTCCCAAGGTATAACTTAGGGAGGTTGAAATCGAGGAGCAAGGCACATTTAGTATATTTGATTTTTTTACTCTGAGTACTTTTATCAAACATTGTAAATTCTTCTTTTCATTCATGCCTCTTGAGGTGCTTTGAAATTTCACATACGAATTTTCGAAAACTCTTCAAGCAATTACTCCTGCTTTACTTTCATTCAAAACAACAATTGGGCTACAATTTTATGCATTATGGTATACGTTACAAACAATACCTTTTTAAATATAAAGGCAAAACATAAAAGCACTGAAAATGAGCACATTTATGGTAGTAAGGAAAGAGTTCAAGGGGCCATGACACAAAACTTTGAAGCTTGAGTTATGTCTTAGATGTCAAGCCATACTCGCACCACAGCAAGCTGGTGAATTTTGAGCACATTCAGTGCATTAGAAAATTTGTAGTTGAATTTTTTTTACATAGAAGCCAAACCATACAGCAGTCTGGTAACAATGAAAGGTGACGAAATGAAGTGCATTCCATGTGGCCAATGGGCATGGTATACGTGTGGTCTCATTTTCGCACGTGCAGTGGTGGTCCAGTCAGTTTAAGAATTGCAGCAATTTTTGGAGCAGGAAAAAAGCTATTTTGTAGCAATTTAGGAGCAGCCAACATTAGCATTTTGTAGCAGTCCTGTAGCACAAAATTTTGCGTTCTGCATCAATTGGAGCAGGAGAAAAGCAAGTGCATGGCATTTGGTGCAGCTTATTACTACTACACAATTGTTAGGTACTTCTTTAGAGCAAATGGACACAAGCAAGACAGACTGACCATTTAGTTCACGTGACCAGAGCAGAAAATGTTGCAAACAGACCTATTTGCTTATGTAAATAGCACTTGTAGACTACTGAGAATAGTTTTATGTAATCAGACATAATACAAAAGCGACTAGAAATGCAAAAACCCAATTTTATGCAACAATGCCTAGCCGCGGGACCGAGGAGTCGATGCTCGATGTGCTTAGTCGCACAGTCCCAAGTGCCGATGCGCGAAATGCCTAGCCGCGGGCCCGAGGAGTCGACGCTCGATGTGCTTAGTCGCGAATTCCGAAACATCGAGTGCTGAAAGGCTTAACTACGTGTCCGATCGAGGATTCTGTGCGCGAAGCTTGGTTGCGAAGTCCACGTCGCCGATGGTCGAAATGCTTAGCCGCGGGTCTGTCCACAAACAGAGAGATCGGCCACGCTACTGCGATGTCTGCGTAGCGCCCAAGGCAAAGGTGGCATTTTGGCGCACTTTGCGCAAGTTGCACTTTGGTGGGCGCAACAAGGCGCAGATAAGTAGAATTATAGCAAAATGGCGCAAATGGCACAGTTGGACCACCACTGCACGTGTGTCTTGGCAGTCAGTCAGAAACTATCTGCAGGTGTTCTCTCGTTTCTGGTGCTTTATCGTGCAAGTGAACCACTTGTGAGCACACTGAAACAGCGATGCCCTTGCTGCGTGTTGGGTGGCAGTGTGTTTGAAGCTAGTCCAGCATGGCGTGCACATGATTTCGGAATGTTCAAAAGCAGACATGCAGCAGTGGCCTCATACTTCATGACATCACACAAGCCATGTCAAACGATGTACGATGCCTTAAAGGCAGCAATTTAAAATAGAAAGTTCGGGGTAAACTGTGTGATGAGAGACTATTTTGTGTGTATAAGCATATTGGCTCTGATAAACTAAGAATAGTTGGATGACCATGTCACAGCCCCTTTAAGTATGAAAGAAGTCTCCGCTGACCAGCATTTTTTTTTACTTGTTTTTTATTATTTTTTCAGTCAGAAATGCTCAAGAATTACATCATGCTTCAGGGCACTTTCAAATCTTGTCCTCCTACGTTACAAATTGTACATTTTTACTAGTACACACCAGTGTTTCACCCAATGGCATCATCATGCTGCACTTTCTTGCTCTTTCCTGTGTCTAAGCTGGCTATGGCCAATTAAGGTATGTAATGTGTTTTTCTTAGTATTTTTTCTCCATTACATTGTGAGCCATGACTATCGCTATTTGTAGTGTCAAAGTAAGCCCAATATCAGCACAATTCCCTGGGATGTCCCAAAGTAAGCAAATGATGGCAGATAATTAAACATATGCAGATAAAGACAAGCAAACCTTCGCATGAATTATGGGTTCTCTGTTGTGTTTACAGGAGGGAAATTTGGCTGGCATGTTGTGAGAATCCTCGGGTCCCATAACCGCTGCACGGGCAGCGAACGTCGCGTCAAGCGCAAGCTTGCCAGGGAGAGGGGAAACTTTCCTTCCACGGGCGGCGCGCGGGAATACAAGCGCTATCAATGCAATGCAAGCGCTTTCAGCGCCACCTGGTGGGTCACTTGAGATCCCGCTGATATCGCCCGGGTCTCTTTGGTCCCCAGCAAGCGGCGATGGCAGAAGTCGCCGCCGCCGCTCCCGTATTCCCGCACGTGGTTAGTCAACCGCGTTCTTGCCGTGGCAAATGCCGCGGCCCCCCCCGTATTCCCCAGTTGGTAAGTCGGAAGCCCTTCTTTACCTAGTGTATTATTCTCTTCGAGGGAACCCTCAGCGATGTCAACTATATAGCTAGCTGGCCTGCTCGAAGTGTTAGTTGCAGTCGTAATAAATGCGTTCCAAATGTACCCGGGGTTGTCTATTGTTTCCTCGAGCTTGTACCGGACCGCGGTTGATGCGCAGGCATGCGCCAACCGCGGGGCTCGGTGTGTCGAGGCAGAGGGCCGTTGGCATCCCTTCCTTATCCCGACATTTTGGCGTTCCCAACGTGGGGCAAGCTCTTGGAAAACAGGACGACGATCTGTCCGGACCAGCGTTAGGCCTCAGCCGAAGGCGTGATTGCTAGCTAGATCTGTGTGTGCTTTCTTGAGGGCGAGTTAACGCTGCGCCAGTGTCGCCGAACTCGTGTAGACGCTGAGATTTGCAGCAAGTTTTCTTTTAAGAGTACGCCCGAAGCGAGTGAGTGCAGCAGCTGGCGCGGTGGTCGATTTTCCCCTGTACATGTAAATAACCTCCTTTCTGTATCTTTGGCTCTGGGAGCCAGGCGCCGGAGACGCTGGCTAGGACGTCAGCGGGGCGCAGTCCCAGGAGTCTGCTCGGAAGCTGCGGGTTGAGCAGCGAGCGGGGACCACTTAGCTAGGCCTGCATCTCCTCGCGGCGGCCCATTGGAACCTTTTATGGGTCTTTTGTGGCATTGGTATCTGTCATGGACGCGATTAGGCCTAAGGCTTTGCGGAGCTGCCGGTCGCAAGTTCGAAGACGACCATGCCGTGACATTTAGCGGGCGCAAACGGATTCGCTAGTTTTACTATACTCGCCCGAGCGGAGAAACCTCGTTCGAAATAGAAAGCTTATTTTGTCCAGATGGACCCAATATTTTGCGGGCGGAATAACCGAAATCTCGGGGGACCAGAGAGCGCTTTGTTCATACGAGCATCACCCTTTTTCGCGGACCGGAAAAATTCGGTCGAAGCGAATAACTTCATTCAAACGAACTGCATTGTTTTTGTTTTTTTCTTCTCGTTACCACATAAAGCTATGCGGTAGACAGGGTGGTTCAGCATCGTGTCAGACGGCCGACGCTGCGGCGGCCTCTACTGCCTTAATTCTAAGTGTTTGTGGAGTGCATTTGAGCGACTTTGCAGAACGGGTGAAGCCGTCATGACTTGCTATTGCTGCCATGGTCCACGTCCCTCCCTGCTGTCTCGGCCCCTCCCTGTTCGCGGCCCGATGCAGCAGCACATGGCAGCCACAATGAGGAAGGCCCACCATCATACACCCCCACGAGAAGGCGCCGGTGCGAGGTTCATCGTGCCGGCGCGCACGCCGCTTCGAGAAAGTCCTGACCCGCTGTTTCCGGGTGGACATTGCGGCGCGCATCTTGAGGGCAAGCCACCTTCAGCCCCCGTCATCGTCAACCACTGTGACGGCTGCCACATGTGGGCGGCCGCCACACAGGACAGTGCTGCTTATCAACGTGGATTCGGACATTTCCTGCCGGAGTTTACCATCGCATCTGCCCGGATACTTTGTCAATGCCGTCGTTCAGCGATTTCTCCGCCGTAGGGCAATATTTAAGGGTGGAGGGATGTGGGAATTCTCGGGTCCCATAACCGCCGCACAGGCAGCGAACGTCGCGTCAAGCGCATGCTTGCCAGGGAGAGGGGAAACTTTCCTTCCGCGGGCGGCGCACGGGAATACAAGCGCTATCAATGCAATGCAAGCGCTATCAGCGCCACCGGGTGGGTCACGTGAGATCCCGCTGATATCGCCCGGGTCTCTTTGGTCCCCAGCAAGCGGTGATGGCAGAAGTCTCCGCCGCCGCTCTCGTATTCCCGCACGTGGTTAGTCAACCGCGTTCTTGGCGTGGCAAATGCCGCGGCCCCCCCGTATTCCCCAGGTTGGTAAGTCGGAAGCCCTTCTTTACCTAGTGTATTATTCTCTTCGAGGGAACCCTCAGCGATGTCAACTATATAGCTAGCTGGCCTGCTCGAAGTGTTAGTTGCAGTCGTAATAAATGCTTTCCGAGTGTACCCGGGGTTGTCGTCTATTGTTTCCTCGAGCTTGTACCGGACCGCGGTTGATGCGCAAGTATGCGCCAACTGCGGTGCTCGGTGTGTCGAGGCAGAGGGCCATTGGCATCCCTTCCTTATCCCGACATTTTGGCGTTCCCAACGTGGGGCAAGCTTCCCCCATATCCCGACAATGTTAACCATGTGGTCTAATGACTCAGCAGGTACCATGTCAAAATATGACCTCATCTGCCAAGACTTAAAATTCTTTGGGCTGATCTTGCTGTCTTCTTTTGTTTGGAGTTACACTCTGCGAGGCAACATTCATAAGTACACCAGCTCTTGAAAACAGTTACCCCTTAATTTATATGCTAGATTTTTTCAAATACATACACGCAGCTAAACACAAAGCCGACATATAGATAACCAACAAAAATGCGAAAAAAATGAGAAAGTCAATAAGCACCCTTTGGTGGCTGGATCAGTTGTGAGCCAGTGAAGAGGTGCCTCTTCTGAATGGGGAGGATGACTGTTTCTCTGAGCTCCTGTGTGATCTCCTCCAAGCCAGCAATGCTATCCCATGATATACTGATGTCTCGAGGGTCAATTAGCTGGGCTGCAATTGACAGCTCATATTCTGTCAACTGAAAATTCACACAGATGATACTTTATGAATTTCAGGACATGCACCACCAAGAATTCATCACTATACCTGAGTAGTGTAAGGCACTTTTCTTTAAATACAAACTTTCTTTTTCACAAGTCACAACTATTGCTGATGTTAAGAACATCAGAAAATGTTGCATAGCCTTGCTCAACAGTCTAAAGATAATGTGCATAGTAAACTCAACATCCCACTGCACGAACTTATATGCACAATATAAAATCATGAGGGGGTGTTTAAAGAGACCCTCAACCACCCCTCTGGGTTGGTGAAGAAAAAAAAAAAAAAAAACAGTCTGCAGATAGCATACACTGCTGTGAACATCTCAGCCAAATTTTGCAGTTGTGCGCCGTGCGTGGATCTCACAAGTGAAGGGAGAAGTCACCTTTCTCTCAAACGCTCTTTTTTCAACAGAAGCCCTGCTCCTCACTCTTTTCTGGATGCTTTATTTCATATTATAGCAGATTCCCATACCTGGCTCCTATTGGCCAATAGATGACATCAATCAAGAAGGGTGTTTGGATCAGTGCGCTTCTTCCTACTGTTACTGTGTATGTTTATTGACGAAGTTTAATAAACTGGCTGAAGTAAGCAAAAATCTGCTTTTGAATTTCGATAATTACATACTTCCTAAAGAAGCCGACAATCATCTGCTCATGCTCGGCCACCCGCGTAGGAATTAAAACTTTGGCCACCCTGCGTATTGGTGTCGTAGCCATCAGGTCTCCCTAATTACGACTAGTTTTGAACACTCAACTAGCCTCCAATCATGCGAAACTTAAGGTCAGACCACATGCACGCTCACTCCTGGCCACTCGTGGTTAGACGCCTTGGCAGATTTCGCTGCTAAATGAGCTATTGATAGTGCTTCAAAATGCACAAGTTGGATCTAGCCACTATCCGTCGGTCACGGTGGTGTAGGACAAAGCCGGTCCGGTCCGTACCACGTAGCACCGCCAGACAGCAGCATATGAGCACAAGCTCACACTCTAGCCCTGTCGTGCACAAAGCAAACGCTGCAGTTGCATGTAGCTGAAGTCTGCTACATAGCGGGCAGGGTCGTCCACTCTTAGGGTGAACGCGGCTCAGCGTGGCCGCGCTCTGCAGAGCGCCAGCCCGTCCGGCGCGGCCGCGGATCGAAGCAAAGCGGCGCAGGCGCACGTGCACCTAGAGGAGGCGCTTCGCGTCAACTGCTACAGCGCTGAAGCGTGCCGTTCTTGGTTTGTTGTGAAGTACACCTCCCTAAATGCAGGTGACCGAGCGCCCTAGGCGGCGTCGTAGGAAAACGCGCTTCATAATTTGGAGCATTTTCTGGCGCATTTTGTCTACAGCTTGTGAACAGACTGCTTAGTCAATATGCATGAACAGAAACAAGCTTCTCAGCACAAAAACTACATAGCATTCGTTTCATGTGTGAAGGTGAAAGATGAAGGTTTTTTTCGCGAGCTCTTTATTAGGCTGGGGCCATATTATTCTACTGCCACAGCTGTTGGTGCAGTGCATCCGGAAAAACCCATCAGAAGCGCTTTTCCCATGTGTCTTTCGCTTAAACAAACCATCCCAGAAGCTTTCACTTGTGAGCGACCAGCCACTTAGTTGAGCAGTCGTTGGCAGTAGTGTATCAGCATTGTATGCTGATAAGAGAGGTTAGCATAACCCAAGCAAACAAAAATTAGCTCAGCAGTAGATCGGGCCGACGCCCATCGTCAATTAAAAACTAAATGGCCCAATCTCAGCCATCTGGGTCGAGCCGGGCTTGGCTTTTGTAAATGGCCAGCCCGTTTGTCGACCACCGGTCGGTGATCTGCAAACGACACTGGGCCGGCAACTTCTCCACGGCAGCAACAGCATGGCTTGTCTGCGGCCAGCATTCCTTTGCCGGCGGTATTCATATTTCAGTTTTACCCACTCAGCCTAGCCCCCCCCCCCCCCCCCAAAAAAAAAAGACAGATCAATTGATTATACTCGCCAAATTTACCCGGCGCTCACCTCTATGGTGTAACGCAGAGGCCATGAGTCGATCCGGGACGTATACCCCACAAAATTATTAAATGTTAGTGAGGATATGCATATGACGTTTTCCGATGAAATGAAAGCTGGAAGCGAATAACGACTGAATTACCTGGGAAGACGTAATGTCAGCTACAAATCACACACGTCGATTATAGATTTTCAACTCCAACCACCTATTGAGAATGGACAGAAAAGCATTCGTGTGCTGCGCGCATTATCTCCAAGGGTATTAAGAAAAAAAAAAAAAAAAAGACACGTCCGCGCCACCTAATTTGACTCAGCTTATCATTGATATCAAAGGATTGTTCGATGATTCCTCTAAATGAGAATGCGACTTCACACGTCAGGTATGCAACAATGGAGCGGCACTGATTCCGCAATTTTACATAAATTGTGACAAGAAAAATGTGTTGTATATTTTATTGGATGTAGCAAATGAAAGTGGGGCGTAATATTACAACGAAATCAGTTACTATACCGAACAGAGCAGTTTCCTACATCACGTAAAGCGATCCACGCACACCTACGAACGAGGTTAACACGGCAATAAGCAGCGGATGTCACTCCTTAGTTACTGTCAAAGTACTGTTTTTTGCCCTCCTTAAAGGTAGAATCGATGACAAACATGATCAAATATACATGCATGATTGACCAATCGCTCTATAACTTTCTGTTAAATTTATGGCGGGTTTTGGTCATTTTCTTAAGTCAATTAACCAAATTCGATATAACATCAAGAGAGGCACGAAACATCACACTAGGCTTATCACGTCGTGACCTTAATCTTGAAAAGCGCTCCTGATGGGTTTCCCCGGAGGTACTGCACCAACAGCTGTGGCAGTAAAATAAAATGACCCCAGCTTAATAAAGAGTGCGCCAAAAATAACTTTCATCTTTCACCTTCACCTTCATAGAAAAAAAAAAAAAAATGCTATGTCGTTTTTGTGCTGAGAAGCTTGTTTCTGTTCATGCATATTGACTAAGCAGCCTGTTCACAAGCTGTAGACAAAACAAGCCGGAAAATGCTCCAAATAATGAAGCGCGCTTTCCCGCGTCGCCGCCTAGGGCACTCGGTCACCTGCGTTCAGGGGTGTGTACTTCACAAAAAAGCTAGAGCGACGCGCTTCGACGCTGTAGCAGATAAAGCACCTCCCCTAGGTGCACGTGCGCCTGCGCCGCTTCGCTTTAATGCGCGGCCACGCCGGAGAGACTGCCGCTCCGCAGAGCGCGGCCACGTTGAGATGTGTTCACCCTAAGAGTGGACGACGCTGTACATACCGCGGCCGCTGCAGGCTGCAGTGACAAGTTCACTGGCTGAGCGCACTGTTGCTCGCTGCAGACAACCGCGTTTGACGTGTCGTAGGCGCTAAAATCGTAAATAGTGGTGTCTACATGAACATCCAAAATCAAATTTGAACCGCGCGCCATGGTGACATTCAGTGGACGGAATGTCGTGGGCACAACCTGCTCTGCCATAGCCTTTGCACTGCGAATCATTGAAGAAGGAACAGAAGCACCGCGAATGCTATGTTTGATTGCCAATAACTCCGCTTCAACTGAACGCACTGAAGTATTTTGTGGCGAAGTATTTCTGAAAAAGTCTAATTTAACTTCAAATGCATTTCTCAACTGCCGATAAAAAGTGGTTCAGGGCCCCTTTAAAAACCAGTGACTAACTGAAAACCTGCTGTATTTAAAAATAATATACATTGGAGACATGTAATGATTAAATCTGCAATAGAGCTAGTTTAGTTATTTTTTGCATCTCTCCAGTTTTAACAAAAAGCTTTTGGTAAGAAAAAGTAGATAACTTGAAAAAGCAACACAAATGTGGACATAGACCATTACTTTCTGAACCATGCCAGCACAAACACGCATTAACATGCACAAAGATAACTATGGTGACCTATGCAAGTTGGGTGAACTTCATTGTAAAAACACACAAGTCAAACACATGAGTCCTCTGGCTCTATGCTAGACATTTTGTTGTGTTTCCACAATTTGTTCCAAGTTCTAGTTCGTCAAAAAACAAACACTTCAGTTGCACAACATCCATTTGTTAAGAGCTGCAATGTGATTATTGGGATGTACACACTTGCACTTCGAAAATGCATTAGTAATTCAAAACAATCAGCACCACATATAAAAACAACTAAGAGTTAAATAAGAGGAATTGCCTTGTTATAATAATTAGAAAAATACTTTTGCACACACAGTCTGGCATTCAACAAGATGAAGTCTTCAAGACTACTTCATTGTACAAACAGCCCTGCAAATGGTGCAGCCAGCATCATTCTGCACAATCAAGAAATAAACTTTGTTGTTAGTGCACCTTATAATTGGCTTAATGTTTTCTTATTTGTCCTTTTTGTTCTCTGGTGCCCATTTGCAAACCATGATAAACCAACCTGCCATGGTATGTATTGACAAATAGCCCATTTTTTCACCTTCTGGGATTTGCCCTTTGATTAAGTCATTGCACACAGACACCCACAAGCAAAAGGCCTTGAAATAGAAAAGTGTTGCCCGACTGTGGAGTGCACTTATTAGAAGGCCCTTCACCAGGTTTTTGTATTTCAAAGAGACAACCGCAGCGCATAGATCACACGTTTACAATCGTGCCTGCAAAGTAACAAATGGCTGCACAGTGCAAAAACAGCTGAAATTTCAAACAGAAGCCCGCCCTTCCTCTCGAGGGAGCTCCACTTCTAGCCAGGGTCAAGGTCATTTGCAAAAATGCCTCTACATAAAACGTACAGCCTGCAATGTCACTGATTACAGCAGGTGATCTCGGTAAATCATTCAATGCACAATATCGCCACTAGGAGTGTGCCGTGCAGCTAAATGAGGAAGAGAACAAGAAAAAAAAGGAGGCTGGGCTCGTGACGTAAAAATTATGCGGTTTCTCGGCTCTGCTACAGAAGAAGGCACGAAAGAAGTTTTCAGACGCTAGTTCAGCCAAATGTAACGTGTGCCTACATTAGCAGTGAACCACCCTCCTGGCAGCATAGCATCATGACATTTCAATTCTTCCTATCTCATCTAATAATGAACCTATCTGAAAAATTATTGCAGTAAGATACTTCCTGGATGGCACCCTACAACTTCCAGTGTATGCCAAAATTCGCAATGGGGCTTGGTAAGGGGCCCATTGGACTGTGCTGCAGGACTGTGCTGCTCGGGTGCCGAGAATTTTTTTTTTTTTTCAGAACTCATGCTTATGTTTGTCTACAGCACTGCACGACTTAGAACTATGTTGATGATATGAATCACAACACTAGCCAAAGGCAAAGTTCCTTTCTATGCTGATTCACTTTCAGAGACTGATGATGCTACATTCTGAATTTCAAGGAAACCAGGCACCACATAAAAAAAAAGGCAGGCGGGAGTTTTTCTTCTATTATATGGTGGCAGTAAGTGTTTGCATCCACCCAACGTTCAGATTGATATAAGCAATAACTGTAATTTACAATGTTTATTACCTATATCAGAGTTCTTTATGCTGGACTTCACTTTGATTGAAAATGCTCAACAGAGACTTCAGGAATTTTTAGTGATTAAAAAATGTCAGCAAAGATGTAAGTTATTCAAATATATATTAATTATTTACCCCCACTATGTTAGTCTGCACAGGTGCGACGTGGCTTTTAAACAGCAAACACAAAAGGGGTCATGCACACACATACAACACTTTCTTGCACTTATTTTATTCTGAATAAGCAGAAGTCACTGATCGAGTTTAATGAGTGAATATTAAATCCTTAATGCAATCTTCAAGGTAACACTTACGTTCACATTCTGTATGCCAATCTTTTTCAGTATCCTATCAGCCTAAAAAAGCAAGGAAAAACAATTAGAGAAAAATGCATACCGGCCTAAGCTACAATGATCAAAGGCACGACTTGACACATTTGAAAGTTGACACATTTTAAACGAGAAAAACGTGTTATGAGCCAGAAACTCTTCGTAGCACGGCGCGTTGCTTCGTGGTAAGCAAGACGCTATTCGGACCAGATGGTTGACGCGGAATGACTCATCACAAGGTGCAATAAAAATAGCTGACACCACCTCCCCAACGAACACACACAAGTGGAAGCCACAAACAGTAGCGCACGATGCAGAGTAAAAGCAGCTAAAATACATTAAACCACGAAATACGTATTTAGGGGCCGTATTCTGAAACGTTCGCCTAGGCGAAATTTCTTTTTTCGCTTTCAGGCGTGCGCTGATTGGCTGTTTTAGCAAAATTGGATGAGCTGATTGGGTGGTTGAGGCGGACGTCATTCAATTTTGTTCAACCAGCCAATTAGCGCGCACGCCGATGTCGCCTAGGCGAAATTTCGCCTAGGCGAACGTTTCAGAATACGGCCCCAGGAAGCTCTGAATGGTGTTAATTCACATCGCGAGCAAGATCGCAACGCTGTTTAGCAGCATAAGGCTATCTTCATAAGTTAACACGCCACAAATCTACAGCTATTTCGTTAAACATGACGTTCCAACGGAGAGGACACAGCTGTTATAACACAGACAACCGTTTCGGGTCAGTTAAGGTAATTCTGAAAGCGCCCTTCCTTCTATAAGATTACACGATGTCACGCAAGGTTATGTTCTTACTCTTTTCTTGGATTCAATCTTCTGTTTACGCGTCGGGTCTATAGCGTTGACCATCCATTTTATACCAAAGTACGTTAATGCACCAAAAAGGGACAGTCGAAATACTAGGCCAGTAAGTTCACCGCGTGTGAGAGGCATCCGAACACTTTCGCTCGCCATCTTAAGCTGCAAGGACCATAGCCTAAGCCAATCCAACGCCTTAGAGAGTCGACAAAGAGCCGACAAGAAGGTTCAAGTTCAAGGTACAAAAAACTTCGGCTCCTGCAGTCGCTTTAAAAAAACATCACTTATCATTCATTGTTTATTTATTTATACAATCAATTAAAATGGAGTGTGACGAAACATTGCCCTTCTCTATTTTGAACAAGCATACGGCTGTAAACGCTGTAGCGAAACAAGACCAGCCATGGCTAGCCGTGGCCAGCCCAATTGTTTTACGCGATTGGTTCGGTTCGCGCTTTGGCGGGTGAATTTGAGCTATATTTTGTTTTTAATTTACTTGCTTCTAAACCGCGCAAAATGGTCCGTAGCCCTGCGAGGTTGAAACAGAGCAAATGGTCCTATTTAAGGTGAGCACCGTCGTTTGTTTACAACGATCTTGAAAGATCTAGACGATGTCTTCCTGCCTTACAGACGCAAAGGTGCAAACAAGTTGTTTTGCTTGTATAGCGAAGACAGCTTCGTTGCACTCCACAGTAATGTTGCTTAGAAAGGATAAAACAGCAATACCTGTCACACAAGTAGCGATAGATTGTCGCAAAATGTGGGAACTTGTCAGTGTGACGCTTCACTTGTTCATGCGTGCTGTCTCTTGTTTTCTAGTGACCACAGATGTGTGGTGTGTGTTAGGTTGCATGATTGGTACATAATTGCGTGCACAAAAGCTTGCATGTCCAACTTCCCGCGCCGCACTGTAGTTTCGGCCGCTTTATTTCGGGCAGCTCCGCTTCCCATTGAGCGTGCCTGTAAAGTGCCGCCTTTACGTGTCATCCTGCCTGCAGAAATCTTCTGCCGGTTGCCACCGTCACTTTCGGTCACATTGGTTCTCAGCACTTTCACCAGTCAACGTTACCAGAGACGTTACTATCGGCTGAGAAGTAACGTTGGTACAGTGCAGTCCACTGCTGTTAAGAGCGCGCGAACGGCCGTGGATGGATGGATGAGGCTGAACCCTTTAAATCGGGCGGTGGCACACACCGCCTAGCCTTGACTATTAACATATTTTTTTACTTTGTGGAGGGTGAAATTTCACCTCTGCCTTGATTTTAGCCACCAATCAGATAACCTTCGTTTGGTTATTTCTATCCGCTTAATGTCTATTTTGCCTGCGCCTAAAACCTTTTGCCTGTGCCTAAAACCCAATGCTTTGAAAAAATCAGCCCCGTTGTTTTGCACTGCAGGGTTAAGCCCTTTACAGAAAAGTATGAGGTGTTCAGCCGTACGTTTCCTCTTCCTCTCCACACGCACCGCACAACGTGATGATGATGATGATGATTTATTGGCATCCCCTTTGAAACGGGGCGGCGACAAATAGTCACCTAGCCTGCTTGATTTAATCAGGTATACTATACATGTTCTTTATCTTGCATTTTTGTATACCTATCATTATTTTTCTTTTTCAAAAATTTACCTTGTACCGCTGCCTATGATTTTAAGAGATCAGGTCGCATCCATCTTTTCCCTACTTTTTTTCCACCAGTACTCTAATCGTCTCTTGCTGATCTCTACGGCTGATCTGTTTATGTTTCCTTCCACTTTAAACCCAAGCGCTTCTGGGAGTTGCACGTTACCTACGGTTCTCGCTGGGTGGATCCCGTCGCATTCCATTAGGATGTGCTGAGTGGTCTCTGGATCTTTACTGCAGCATACACATGTCTCATCTAATTCCGAATATTTGTTCCGATATGTTTTCGTCCTTAGGCAACCGGCTCGAGCCTCAAATAGCAAGGCACTGCCCTTTGTGTTATCGTACAGATGTTCCCTTCTAATTTCTTTCTTCTCATTCTTGTAAATCTCCATTGTCCTTTTCGTTTCCATTCTTTGCATCCAATTCACGGTCTCTATTTCTCTCACTTTCTTTCTGATGACCCCTGGTTGTCTATTTACAGTTTCGATTATCCTGTACTTGGTTGCCAACTTCCTTGACCTCTTCCTCCATTCTGTGTCCACGCTTTTCATGTAGAGATACTTGTGCACTTTAGCCGCCCATTTATTTTCATCCATGTTCCTGAGCCTTTCTTCAAAACTAATTTTGCTTTGTGCTTCTCTGACTTCAAAAGAGGCCCAACCCATGTCTCCATGCACTGCCTCATTTGTCGTATTACCGTGTGCTCCCAAAGCCAACCGGCCTACTGATCTTTGGTTAACTTCCAAACCCGCCAATATATCCGATTTTAAGCATATAATGGCATTTGCGAATGTTAGCGCTGGCACCATTACTCCTTTCCAGATTCCACGCACCACCTCATACTTATTGTGGCCCCACAGTGCTCTGTGTTTCATTAATGCTGCATTCCGCTTCCCCTTTATTTTCAGATTATCTTGGTGGTTGCTTGAGTAATTCTTTCCTTCGTTTATGTGTACGCCGAGGTACTTATATTGCTTCACTATGGGTATTACTTGCTGTTGAATTGACACCACGAAGTTACTCGTGTGCTCATTAAAGATCATAATCCCTGATTTCTCTGTGCTAAACTTAAGGCCTAGATTTGTCGCTGCGTTCCCACAGATATTCGCAAGTATCTGTAAATCTTTTTTATTGTCCGCTAGTAGCACAATGTCGTCTGCGTACATCAGTCCAGGGATCTTCTGTTGCACCATTTGTCCATTACGCATGTAGGATAAATCAAAACCTAATTCGCTGTTTTCCAGTCGTCTTTCTATGCCCTTTACGTAAAGCGTCTTTGCTCTGCGAGGCGGCACCTGGCGGCGGTAGCTGGGTCCGAGTTGCGTGTCCAGGAGCATGCGCGGCTTAATAAACGTGCAAACTTCCGCGTGTTGCATTTAACCAGAAGTGATGTTCGTAACCGTCATTGTTATCTCGAACCGTCCGTGAGCGCGCGTCATTTGTTGCGAAAGGACCAGTGCGTGTTATCAGCCCATACGTTTCATTCTATGGCAATTGCGGTGCCGCAAGCGCCCTCGGGCCGAGTGCAGATTTGGGTTAAAAAAGGCGCTTTTCAATGTCGCCACTCGTCGAAAGCAGTTCCGCATCTCTATTAGGCCGCGCATGCTCTCGGGCACACTATCTCGGACACAGCAACTGCCGCCTAGTGTCGCACTGCAGAGCAAAGCCGGCCGCCCGCGCGCTCTACACAGCAGTGGACGGCACTGTACTCCTCAACCACTTACACAGTCGTCTGCAAGGGTATTCCAGGGTGTTGTGCTAAATGCATTGCGTAGCTATAGAGAAGCAGCTAGGGCAGTGTGCGCGTTCAGCCCCTGGAGTAATCATTTAGGTCTGTTCTGAATTTTGTTTTGCGTATTCAATGTGGCATTATGTCAGCTGCGTGTTGACAACGCCTTTCTCTTCTGAGGCTTACCCTCCCTCCTCCTCCTCTTTTTTCTTTTTTTCCGGCGTGCTGTGTCACGTTGATCGCATGTGAAAATACCTGGCCAGGTATAAATTTCACCCACTTCCTGCTGCTAATCAAAATGAAATAAAGGACAGACTTTGCTTGAGTTAGATCTCTGTTCCCAAGCAGTGGAGGTGGAATTCTACACCTTGCCGCCATCTGAAGTTTCACTGAAACAAGGTTCAATAAATATAGGCGTGGCTACGGCCTGCCCCACGAGCCTGAAAGGATAACCGTCCTGTTCCATGCTTTAATTTCCCTCATTCAGCATGTAGCCGTGCATCTCATCTTCCCTTGTCAAATTCTGAAAGCTTATGTGGTGGCACAGAGCTCAAACAGACACACTCAGAGCTAATATAGCAGTAACCAAGTGTATTATACTTTGCTGCTGGTGTAAATTTTCGGCAGCAGCATAATCATTAACGCATTGTCTTTTTAAATGTTTAAAATGTTTTACGCTTAGTTACAGCAATATTAGCTCTGTGTTTGCCGGTTAAGCTCTGTGGCAGCAGGTGGCTGCACCGTGCAGGCAACTCAGGCCGCTCACCTATAAGCTAAAGCCCATTCATCATCACAGGGGTAGTAGTATGGAGGGGCTTTAGTTTACGCCTCTGCCCATCTGTGAAAATGCTCAGCTCGCCTGCATTTACCGGAATACCGGACATGTTCAGCGCTGGGGGGCGACAGAACGCTCGCAATGCACGCTGCTTGGATAGCTCTTGCTAAGGATTCATGGCCAGGTGGCTAGCGGCGAGGTTGGAGAGGCATTTTGAGCTGGCTCCAAGACACCGGAAGTAGACGACGAGACATCGCATCATGATGCTGAGCCAGTGAAGGTGGAGCTTAGTCCCGATTGCTTGGGATATGGTCTCCTCGGCACAGTATATATCGTAAGCAATATGTACAAGTGAGCGACTGCGCATCTAACGTTCTGCCTGTACCATCAGGAGTCCCTCAAGGTAGCGTTTTGGGACGTGTTCTTTTTTTTTAGTATACATAAATGACATTGTTACCTCAATAGATATGTCAAAAATAAGTATAAAGCTTTTTGCAGATGACCTGCATACTTTTTAAAACCGTTATCACTCCCAGTGATCAACAATGCCTACAATCTAACTAACCTCTGTGCCGTTTCAAAATGGTGTAAGGACTGGTCTATGAAACTAAAAAGTGATAAATCAGTCTTCATGCACATTATACACAAAAAATACCCTCTTAATTACACGTATTCTCTCAATAATTGTCCTTTGACTGAGGCTGATAAGTATAAATATTTAGGTATTACGATTACAAACCACCTAACATGGTCAAGTCATATTACTAAAACATGCTCATCCGCTTTTAAAAAGCTCGGTTTCTTAAGGCACAAACTAAAAACAGCTCCATCAGAAATAAAACTACTGGCATATAATGGTTTTATAAGACCTAAATTAAATTACGCTAGTGTCGTTTGGGATCCATATCTCAAGAAAGATATTAGGAAACTTGAGATGGTGCAACGAAAAGCTGTCCATTTATATTTAATGCTTACCAGAGAAATGACTCGCCGTCAACACTCATGGCTACTAATAGCTCTGTTTTACAACACCGAAGAGCATTTGCTAGGCTGAAATTTCTCCACTCACTGTATTTTGGTAAATTTAACATTAAACCTGAACCCTACTTTGCGTGCACAAATTTTTTCATGTATTCTTTTTTCCTCGCACCATAAGTGAATGGAATGCGTTACCGTTGGAAGCATTTTGTGATGGGGATAATCCTTATTTTGAGAGCTGTGTACCTTTCTGTTTGTTACCACACGGTATAAACTGTGCTGTTTTTCATATTGCGCATTTGTTTGGTTGTGCATTGCACTTTTGCTCAATCCTGTCAACTTTTGATTATAATTATGTGTTTTACGGTGTGCTACCACTTCACTACGTTCTTTGCTTCATGTTTTGTGTTCTTTGAATTTCTTTTGGCAACTGCTTTTGTTATGCCCCCCTGCTTGGTCTTTCGACCGCAGTATTTTGTAAATAAAATAAATAAATAAATATAGGTATGGTTCTTCTAAAGGGGAGAGAGGGTAAGGCAGGTGGGCTAGGCAACGACCAAGGGTGTGTTAGCGGCGAGGGTGTAGAATTGAAAAGAAAGATGTGGTTGTCAACGTCGGGGGAGGAATGTGTTGATGTTTAGTAGTACAAGTGTCACTGACGTACCAGTACATTTTCGCGTTTCTGTCTCATCATGTCACTGATGCCAGATAGGAATTGATGTGTTGTGTTTAGTGGCGCAAGGGCCAGATATGGCCAAAGAGCGCCATGATCAGATAGGAATGCAAGGACACCATACCAAAAGAGCATTTGCCATTATCTATGTCATTTTCTCCCTTTTGCGTAACCAAAAATAAGCCGTTGTGTTCACTTTATAATATCCGAGAGAAAAAACTACGCTGGAGATGCGGTACCTCCAAAAAAACTTGATACTGAACGGGTTAATAGGTTGCTCTTTTCGCGTCATTTCTTTGTATCTGCAGTACACTGAAATGTGTACCCGCTGTGGTGGCTATGGCATTGCACTACTAAGCCCGAGGGCGCGGGACCGAATATCTGCCACGGCGGCCGCATTTCGATAGGGGTGAAATGCAGAAATGCCTGTGTACCGTGCATTTGGTAAACGTTAAAGAACCCCAGGTGGTCAAAATTAACCCGGAGCCCCCCACTACGGTGTGCCTCATAATCAAATTGTGGTTTTAGCACGTAAAACCTCAAAATATAATATATATAATACACTGAAATGTGTCATTTCTTTACAGGAGAAGACCTAGACTGTATAGCAAGCCAACACAACGTTCTTTCACAGTTACTTGGCAAGACAGTACGGTACGTGTGGTTCTTTCACTTGAAGCCCTGTTGCACACTTTCGCAGACTTAGTTCTTTTACCGACGGCTATTGGAAACTAAGTGATGCCCTTTTAACCTTTAACCTTGGCTCATTCCATTTCTCAATGTTAGTGATTTGTACTACACTGATTTTTCTAGCTACTGGAGCTTTCATTCATTTATATTTGTTTGAATTATACATAGTGTTTTGGAAAGAAGGTGATTGCAAATTGGGGGGAAGGAAGCAGTGTATATTGACTTTCATAGGCAATGCTATTTAATTTTAGGGAGGTATGTTCTAATAGGGAAGTTTCCTAAACACATAACAATATTTGAAGAACATGTGCTTCGAATATCAAGACTAATCCAAATATTTTTCCACCTTCTATAAATAGAAAATGAAATATGCAAAAAAGAAAACAATGTGATTGATTTTTTCCAGCATGTGCAATGTTGTTCATAACTCTCTTCAACTTGGAAATGACCAGAAAGTGAAAGATCAGTGCAGTTCCTGGTTAGCTTTCTGCAGGGACTTAAGGCAGCCATTAGTGACATGCAGGGTCCAGTAACTACAGTAACCTTGTATATTCAGTCGTAATTGAATATTAAAAGAAATAGAATATTCTATTCTTGGATTAAACACTTTGATTCAACAAGTATTTTATTTGTATTCAAAATTTCTTATGTCCACAGAACCTTAGTTTAATACAATTGAACCTTGATTTGACAAGCTTTTTTTTTTTTTTTCAGTTTTATCTGAGCTTCATTGAGCTCCGCTCCACGTATTTCATCCAACAATTTAGCAAAGTAATATTGTTTCGGGGTCAATTTCACAAAGTCCACGCTCATTGCATGCATGTACTTGGAGCCTGTGTGACAAACAAAAGAAAAACATTGCTGACAGTGAATTTATCATTTGCAAAGCATCCTTCTGTATACAGATGTTGTCAACAGCTGCGGATAAGACTGACCTACGAGCAGATTACAGTAAGAATGGAACATGCAACTGTTCTGTCTGTTGTGATGAGTAACCACGCTAGGCGTGCCCCATTTGGGCTCGTATTATTGTGGATATGCTCCCAAGTGTGTCAGTGGTCAGCCAGAACTGAAAAAGACTCACTCAAAGTGGGCTTCCAAATCTCTTGGCAACGACAAAAGGAATGCACATTGTCTCAGTGTCGTCACACCATGCTGAATACCGTATTTACTCGCATAATGTACGCAATATTTTCCCCCAAAAGTATGGGCAAAATTGGGGGCTGCATTCATTATGCGGAGTACAATTTCTAGCGTTTTTTTTTTTTTTTTTTTTCCCGCAGCCACCTCTAAATACGTCCCAGTTTCGCCCGAAAAGCAAACCATCAATTGCGATACCAAATGCCTAGACAGCTACACGAAGTAAGGATAATAGTTTTATCGGCCATATGAACTTGCAAACATTTGCTAACTATGTAAATTAACAAGCATAGTGTCAGCGCGCACAGGCAAACGTGAACACATCACACTCGATGACTGCGAAGACTCGCTGTCAAAACGGTGACGTGAGGAAGCGTGGCAGCAACAGCGAGCGAATTGACCTTCGTACTTGTATTCCCTGACAACACAGTAACATCCTCAGGATGTCCTGAGTATGTCACCCTGAGGACATTATGAAGTCCTCAGGACGTCCTCTAACGCTACTAGAATTGCACTAATCCAGTCCTGTTTCATAACCTCAGGACGACCTGGAAACAACTTTTCAGGACTTTTTCAGTTAGATTTGAGTATGATACTTTGCAGGGCTGGTTGGGTACTACATTTCATAAAATTGTCTGTAATTGCTGCTTATAATCTGTTTTCAATATTTTTTTCATGCATTAAGGGTCAACGTGTTTCCGGGAGCTTTTGTTGAAATAAGCACTGCCCCCCTAGAAACGCAGGTAGGCACGACTAGTCAGTTGCTGACACAAACAGAATGAAATGAAGATAATCATTTATTTGTAAATTATGACATCAATTTTGTTGGCGACTTCTTTGCCCAGCGTAGTAGTCAGCGAAGGAACCTAGAAAAAGAAAGTCAATAATGGGTCAGTACAATGAAGAGTAGAACAAGTGTATGCTGTCCCTGAACTTACGAGATTGTGCTACAAGCAATTACATAGGTTGTTCTCGTCCTTTTGGTAAGATGATAACATGTTATGGATAAACACTGCACTGTGTCGGCCGCGCCGTGGAACGAACAAAGTTCTACCACGATGCCTGCAGCTTGACCTGCAAATGTGACGCAAAATTGTGGCAGTGCGATTGATCAGCTGGCACCACGCTATTACTATTGCCCGTCAGCACACAACTTACGCGTAGGCATCGTTCCAGTTAATGCGATGAAGAGTCCAAGCTTATTTACTCAACATCCGGCTATGGAATTTCGCCGTGCATGCTACGAACCCACCGAGGGGCCCAAGGTGGAAACATGGCGAAATAAATGAGTGGGAGGACGAAACAGCTAGCGAGTGGCAACTGCTCTCAGTAAAATGCAGTGTGATAGAGACAGAGAGCACCCAAAAAAACTTGAGGCAATCACTGTGATCACAAACACCGGCAAAGACGGCATGACACAAACCAACAAACCCACAACAGTCGAAAACGTAGGCATTGCTAGACAAGGGAATACAAGACAGGCTTGCGCGTGAAGGAAGAAGCGAAAAGCAAAGGAAAACAAAGCGCAAGTACACACGTAAGGCGAGTGGAAATCGGGAACGAGATGGGAGATTTTACCAAGTGCAAAAGAAACCCCTCAGTTTCCATTCAGCGCTCGAGCGTTCACGTCTTTTGTGCTGCAAATCAACTTTAAGTCGTAACATTGTCAACATGTTTTGGCGCAGAACACCACTCGGCAAATTCTCGAAATAGAGCTCATTTATCAGCAATGTCAAGCACTCATAAACACGAATCCGGCTTACTCTTTAATACACAAAGAAAATATGAGAAGACTCACCTCCGCTGGATGTTCTAGTACACTCTACCTCCGCTCATGAAATGCACGCTGCCATTTTGATTTTGACAGTGGCTTGGCTTGGCTGGCTTGATCCAATACTAGCTGTTAGGGATTGGTAAAATGTTGCTAGCATGACCTACTGGAACTACAGACCTGCACAGATGTCCGGCTTCTATGGGAGCAGCTTGCGCCCACTTTCGTTCAACTGGTGGCCATAGGTGGCGCTTTTATAACCTGTTCGTCCTTTATGGATAGCATTTCTAGATATTAAAGGAGCTTATGACAACGTAGACAGGGAATTGTTGTGGGATATTCTTCAATACGAAGGCATAGATGACTATTTCGTGGAGCTGCTGAGGGAGATATATAGAGACAACCAAGTACAAGTGGTTTGGGAAGGTAGAAAAGGAAATGAAATTGTGGGAATTCACCAAGTATTGAAGCAAGGATGCCCTCTGTCACCATTGTTGTTCACGCTTTACGTCAAGGGTATAGAAAGACGACTGGAAAACAGCGAATTAGGTTTTGATTTATCCTACATGCGTAATAGACAAATGGTGCAACAGAAGGTCCCCGGACTGATGTACGCAGACGACATTGTGCTACTAGCGGACAATAAAAAAGATTTACAGATACTTGCGAATATCTGTGGGAATGCAGTGACAAATCTAGGCCTTAAGTTTAGCACAGAGAAATCAGGAATTATGATCTTTAATGAAGAGACGAGTAACTTTGTGGTGTCAATTCAACAGCAAGTAATACCCATAGTGAAGCAATATAAGTACCTCGGCGTACACATAAACGAAGGAAAGAATTACTCAAACAACCACCAAGATAATCTGAAGATAAAGGGGAAGCGGAATGCAGCAATAATGAAACACAGAGCACTGTGGGGCCACAATAAGTATGAGGTGGTGCGTGGAATCTGGAAAGTTGTAATGGTGCCAGCGCTAACATTCGCAAATGCCATTCTGTGCTTAAAATCGGATATCTTCTCAGGTTTGGAAGTTAACCAAAGATCAGTAGGCGGGTTGGCTTTGGGAGCCCACGGTAATACCACAAATGAGGCAGTGCAGGGTGACATGGGTTGGGCCTCTTTTGAAGTCAGAGAAGCACAGAGCAAAATTAGTTTTGAAGAAAGGCCCAGGAACATGGATGAAAATAAATGGGCGACTAAAGTGCACAAGTATCTCTACATGAAAAGCGTAGACAGAGAATGGAGGAAGAGGTCAAGGAAGCTGGCAACCAAGTACAGGATAATCGAAACTGCAAATAGACAACCAGGAGTCATCAGAAAGAAAGTGAGAGAAATAGAGACCGTGAATTGGATGCAAAGAATGGAAACAAAAAGGACAATGGAGATTTACAAGAATGAGAAGAAAGAAATTAGAAGGGAAATCTGTACGATAACAACAAAGGGCTCCTTGCTATTTCGACAACTCCTAAAAAAAAAGAAAAAAGGAGAGAGGATGCTCCTAAAATCGAAACCACTGCACATCGATGGAAAGCGCCAGGGTCCCTTGTGGTTTGCCAGTCGTTGCATCCAAGTCACGGAAACTAGGCTCGCACTTTCTTTCTGATGACTCCTGGGTGTCTATTTGCAGAGACGATTTCCTGT